>NC_133658.1:439664560-439943906 GCF_037893015.1 Macrotis lagotis | reverse complement strand
AAAAAGGGACCCAACTGTCCCAAAATGATTTGTGGCCTTATTCAAATTATTTAACTTCTCAGTTTAAATGGGTCTCAGTTTCTTCATCTATAATATCAAAGAGTTCTACTAAATTGCCCATGAGGGCCCTTCCAAATTTAGTTATCTGATTCTATGATTCCTAATTCCTTTCCCTCCAGTGTCCAGATTTATTAGATCATTAGTGGTAGAGAAAGTTCTTTAGTTTAGTCCTCTGAATCTTCGACCCTGGCCTTTTTTACAACTGTTTTCTTTTTCAGGTGTGGATTGAAGCAGATTATTTTTTAGGCCCTCTTTATCTCTGAGATTTTCTGATTCTATTTGACAGATGAACTTTGGCTTTTTGTGGGTCCAATGTGACAGAATATTTGAAATTCATATGATTTGAGAAACTC
Organism: Macrotis lagotis; assembly: GCF_037893015.1. Lineage (NCBI taxonomy): Eukaryota > Metazoa > Chordata > Mammalia > Peramelemorphia > Peramelidae > Macrotis > Macrotis lagotis. The sequence goes on along the minus strand of NC_133658.1, from coordinate 439,943,493 downwards.
AAAATTGTAGAGATCATGTAATGGTTCCTGAAGAGTTCTTTTTTTATTTATGGTTATGATTGGAAGATCCTCTTTGGTTAATGATATAAATAATTAATAAATGGGGGAAAAAAGAAGATAGAACTCTTCTATTTTTTCAGAAGTTGAGTCTTGATCCTACAGGTGTTTGAATAATAAAAGCTATTTGCTTTACTCTGGGCTTCCAAACTCTGAATTTCATATATTTTCAATAGTTCTCTTTTTCATGAATTGTGAAAACAGCTTTGGGTTTAAAACAGGAAGAGGCAAAAGTAAGGACAACTCAGTATTTTGAAAACTGATTTTTGGAACATTCCTCTAGTCAAAAGTCCTTCCATCTGTTTCCCCTGAGAAAGGAAAAGAGAGGGCCCAATGGGTAAGAAATGTTTCCTGCCCAAGTTACTAGATATTTTAGGATTTCTAATAGAGATTTCTACTGGTTTCGGTTGGGGCATATGTTTTCTAGAGTAGAGATTCATGGAGAAAGGCCAATGTGAGGAAAGGTAAGCTTTCCTTCTGACTGCTTTGAGATGGGGTACAACCATATATACATACATACATACATATATATATATATATATATATATGTATATATATGCATTGTTACAAAAAAGGAAGTAGTATCTGGTATCTGACCTGTAAAGAGATAATTCATAGAGAATTTTCTTATCCTGAAGAAGAGAAGTATGATGAAACGTCAGTATCTGGGCTCTTTTTGTTTCTTTTTTGAATTTTTGTTTTGCAAGGCAATGGGGTGTAGTGACTTGCCCAAGGTCACACAGCTAAGTTAATTAAGTGTCTGAGGCAGCACTTGAACTCAGATCCTCCTGACTCTATCCACTGCACCATCTAGGTGCCCCCAGTATCTGGGCTCTTATGTTATATAGGCTTAACTGAGCAGTTATATGATGGTTCAGTGAAACAGTGCTTGACAATAGGTGGTTACTTTTGCAGAGAGTATTGGGAGACAAAAGGTAATCTGCAACTGCTTCAGATCATAACATATTTATACTATTTGACTAGAGTACCACTAGCCTAGCCTTGGGAAAGTCACAATGTTTACATACATATTATGTTTTCATTGAAGAAGCAAGTCATCCTAATTGAAATGAAAACATTCATGATCTTTATGGCTTATGTTTTGTTAAGTCATTTTTCAGTCTGACTTTTCATGACCTTATTTGGGTTTTCTTGGCAAAGATACTGAAATGGGGGGGTGGCTATGTGGTGCAGTGGATAGAGTACTGTCCCTGGAGTCAGGAGTACTTGAGTTCAAATCCAACCTCAGACACTTAATAATTACCTAGCTGTGGGGCCTTGGGCAAGCCATTTAACCCCATTTGCCTTGCAAAAAAAAACCTAAAAAAAGATACTAGAATACTTTACCATTTTTTCCCTCAAGTCATTTTACAGGTGAGGAAACTGAGGCAAATAAAGCTAAATGACTTAGTCAGGTCATATAGCTAGTAAGTGTCTGAGGCTTAATTTGAACTCATGAAGATAATTCTTCCTGACTTTAGGCATAGTGTGCCCATGCTGATGTCTACTATGTATACTTATGTATATATATACCTACATATATATGTTTATTTGTATGAATATATATGTTTGTGTGAGACAAATGTAAAATGTTTTTACTTGCATGTTCCATTTACCTGATCAGATGCTTTGCTTGCATGAATTAGAATTTAGATACAGAAAAGCACCTTAACTTAGAGTCTTAGAATGAGGAGAGAGAGGATGATATAGGAAAAGAAGGTGTGGGGGAACAGAAGAAAGGATGGAAAAGAAGAAATTGGAAGATCAATTAAGAGCAAGAGAAGTAGGGAAAAGAGTTGGAAGGGAAAGAGGAGAAGTTCATAGTTTTAGCTCATCTAACTACTTCCTGTAATTTTTGTCCATTCTCCTTGTTCTTCCTTGGTTAGAGATTTATTTCTGTGGTAGTTATACTTCTATCCCAGTTAGTTAAAGACTTAGTGTCAACCCAATATCCAATGTAAATGAGAATCTGTGCTACCAGTGACAAAAAGTCATTCAAGAAGTGTCCTTCCTTCTCTAAGAAGACCATCAGGGAGGTGATGCCATGACAAGCACATGAATTGGATTTGAGTGAGAGGGTACTATGCTAAGTCACCAACTTCACTTTCTACTTTAGAGCCATCTGGGTCCAGTGATCAGATGTGAATCAGGATAACTGGAGATGGCCCTGGATACTAGGCAACCAGGTAAGTGACTTGTCCAATGTCACACAGCTAGCAAGGGTTGTGTGAGGCGGGACTGAACTAGGTCCTCCTGATTCCAGGGTTGGTGCTTTATCCATTGCACCACCTAATTGCCCAATGAAGTATGGGAGACAAGGACCATGGCTTACTCTTTCCCATAGACTAGTTCTTAGCTTGAATTCATGCTATGTTCCTTCTATTATTATTTTTTATTATTTTGGGGGGAGGAGGCCTATAAAAAGGTGAACACTCAGGTACTGGAGATCTTCTGAGGTGGGCATCAGTATAAATGCTTCCCGGCTCTCAGCATTTATTATATATTTCTCTCTCTCCATATATATTATATATATATTATATATATATATATGTATATATACACATACATATAAATACAGATATACACATATATGTGTATATATGCATATATAAACATACATATACATACCTACAAATGAGTATTCACACACATTTAAATTGTCTGTGGTCAGTAATGTTTGTTAGGGATATTCTAAATATTGTATACTCCCCTAAGAGTAGGGACAATGTATGAACCTTATTGTCCTTTCTGTTCTCACCTCCTTGAGTCAACTCCAAGAATCCTGAAGGGGAGTGTCTCTCTAGGATTCAGAGCCTTCAGAGACACATCTAGTTGACCAGAAAGGGATAAAAGGTTTGTGAAGTTGAAACTTCAAAAATCGGCTCCAATAGTCCTTGGTAAGATCTCAGATTGAGGAAACTGAACCTTTTGGCTGTTCAGCTTAGAGTTTTGAAATTCACTGCCTTTCCTAAAACATGCTTCTATAGTTGTATTTTAAATGAGGAAAGTTTTATGAGTGATGTTTTTCACTGAGGTAATAACCTGAATTCACTGAATCCTCAGTGAAACAACTCAGGCTAGAATAATCTCCTGGTTCTGGCCTTCCAGGGTGGGGGATTCCAGGACCCTGGGCTCAGGCTCCTTGATTGAAACTTCATTCTGTTTGCAGAAGAGTCATTGGTTCCATTACCTTCCAGAATTACACATATGTATGCCAGGGGGAAATCTCTGTCACCCAGGAGTTTAGTTGGTTTTTCTCCTGGCTACAGAGCCCTGGCCCTGGAAGCTCATTTAATGCCACCCTTATGGACCTTTTCATTTCCTATACATCTATTTAGGTAAATGACTTGGTGAATATTAGGGTTAGAAGAGAATGGAAAAAGAATTTCTTAGAATCTTCTGCCAGTCTTCAGGTTGGAGTTACATTAGTTCCTCAGACCAGCCCTTCACACTCTTGTATTATCCAGGGAGAGGTGATTGTGCTTTTCCAACTTGTTGCCACAAGAGAAACTTTTAGAATTAGTGTTTGTCACTGTGGTAGGTACCATAATACACAGTGACATAGACTAAGACAAAATCACCTTATAGATCTTGACTGAAAGCTAAAGGGAAACAAAGATCAGAGGTTCTTAGACTTAGAGCTGTTAGTTCAAATCTCTGATTTTACAGATGAGATGAGTGAGGCTGATGGAAGTTAAGTGACTGTAAAAAGTTCACAAATCACCCCAGGATTGAAGCTGGGTCTGGGTCCTTGCCTTTTTTCCCTGGATATTTCAGCCCACGGACACACTCTCTAATTGACTCCATTAACTCCCAGAACTGCATATAGACTGGGGTTTTTCATGAAGGAAGTCTCTGGGGAGAAGAAGCTAAATGTTTTGCTTTCTTCTGAAGTCTTAAAGACTCATTTACAAAGCTTTCTGTTCCTAGCCTCATCATATTAAGCTTCCACTTCTCTCACTGTTATTTATAGAAACGGAAGAATAAACATTAGCAATTAAAATGAACAGAAAAATTATATTCAATCATCTTCAGTTGAAAAAGGGAGGGGTATTAGGTTCTCAGTTCAGCTCTATATTTTAGAGAAAGTTTTTAGATTCAGAATTATCACTGTGGAAACCCCAGCTACTGCTATAATCACAGTGACACAACTGTAATAAATATCCCTTAGTCTTTGTGAACTTAGCCTGACCCCTGCTGTGAAAAGAGCTAGGGTTCATAGGTCTTGAGGCAGAAATATACTTTTTCATTTTTTTTGTATTCTTTGTACTGGAGAAAAAAAAAATCTTGACTGAATCCTATCAGTTCAAAGCTGGAAATTGAAAGAAAATCCAGAGAAATCTATTTCTCAACTTTTAAGAAATTCAACCTCAGAGCAACCAACCCCATAAAATTCAGGGAATTTGTGAATTTTTTTTGAAATATCTTAATTATATTTCAGTGTAACTATTTACATTTGCCTATACATTTTAATGTATAAATTTAATTATACTATTCTGATAAGAAGTTCATAGGTTTCAGCAGATTAAAAAAATTGAGAAACTCTGCCATAGAGACATTTTTACAGAACATCCAACTATCGGATCTGATCACACTGATTTCTTCCTTACTTGTTACCTTTATTCAGATAAATGGGTTTGAAAGGAGCTTTGGAGCATATTCCCAACAAGTTTCTTCATTTGGGAGAGAAGGGCACATTGAGCCAAATTTCAGTTCTATTGCTCCCTCGAAAGAAATAGGACTTGTTGGGGGAAAGTTCATATCTAGTGTTTGTCACTGTAGATATTCTAGCAGTCAACACAGTCAACAGTAGTTATAATCATCTGAGTCCAGGCTGGTTCAGAGGAAAGAAAACTGGGGATGGAACTCAGTCCTGGGGCAGTATTATATAATGTTCTTCCTAAGAAGTTCATTTTGTAGACATAATCTTAATTATCTACATCCATTTCAAAGTATGATTTACTGAGGAAGAGCCTGGAATGTAGGAGAGCAGTTTATTTCTTTCCATGTTACAGTCTAGAATTCTCTCATGCACCAGATGTGTAGCAAAAAAGTGGAAACCTTAAATACAACCATCAGTCCCTTAGGTTCACCATTTCACCATTTCACACCATATTGCTTGTCGAGGTCTATGGATTTCAGCTTTGCAACGTCTTCAATATGATCCCTTCTCTCTTCTTATAGTGCCACCATTTTGGTGAAAACCCTCACTGCCTCATTCTTGAATCTACTGCAATATTCTACTACTAGGTCTGCCTGTTTTAAGTCTTTGCCCACTCCAATCTATTCTTCATTCAACTACTAAAGTGATTTTAGAAAGTGCAGGTCTGATCTTGCCAAGAATTTCCTATTGACTTCAGGAACAAATATAAAATGCTCTCTTTAGTATTCAAAACCCTTCATAACCTAGCTCTTTCCTATCTTTCCTGTCTTCTTACACCTTAGCTATAGCATCATCTTCTTCAATCTCCTTGTTGTTCTATGAACAAGACACTTGGAAATTCCCTGTGCTTGGAATGTTCTTCATTCTGACTTCACTAAAATCTCACTTTCTACAGAAAGCCTTTCTCTCTTAATTCTACTTCCTTTCTCTATTATTTCTTATCTGTCTTGTATATATATATACCTGGTTTGTGTTTTAGGTCTGAGTTTCATTCACTCTTGCCTAGTTGAGCCCAATTGAGTATCTTTCCTGAGAAAACAAATCCTAAGCTCCATAGAAACTCCAAACAACTCCCACTCTCACCTAGATGCCCCCAAACCAAACATAGGAGACCCCAAATGACTCTCAATCCCTATGGAAACCATAAAACCCCGCTTCCTATATTCCATACACTATAAAAAGTCATACTTTTCCCACTACTCTCTGCTGGAGTCTCTTCTGACCCAGTCGGTCATTCCTTCCTTCCACTTATGTTTGTATTGCTGTCCTCCTTTTACCATTGGTTCACCTTTTTTTTTTCATTCAGTTTGCCTATATTTATTTTCTTTGTTGTTTTATGCATTAATTGTTGAGTTTCTTAAAGGCTGACACTTTCTTTTGTCTCTTTTCATATACCTAGGGCTTAGCACAGTTCTTGGCTCATAGGAATGGCTTATTAGATACTTAATAATTAATTTGATAATTGATAAAAGTTTGTTTATTGATTATTCATGGAGAAAATGATATTGAAATATTGTCTAGTGGGAGACTTCTGATAGGTCTTGAAAATAGATATGAAACTTTTTTATAGAATCCAAAAGGTGTAATATTGAAAAATATATTCAGTATTTTGATTTTAAATTTCCAAGTTTTGCTCATTTATGTAGGCATAGCACATGCTAACAAAGATCTTAGGTTATTTTAATATAGACTTATTCTTCATCCAGCAGCTGGCTGAGTTTTTGAAACAGAAATTGACACTGTGTAAATCCATAGTTACACAGCATTATTTTACTTTGAAAAATCCTCAGGTGCTTGAACAGGCAGGAAGTTGAGATTATGATCATGCATGGTAATTTTGCCCTGACCCCTAATAAGCAGAACTCTTTGCCTTTTGGGGTAGGGGAAATTCCTATTCCGTTTTTAGATATACAAGGTTTTGTTTATTTATTCATGCATTCTGTACTTTCCCCCCCAATCTGAACTGCCTTTGAATTTTCTTACTACTGACTAATTATGTGAAGATACAAGGATAGAGAAATGACTCATATTTATCTGGTTTGAATATGGGGTCAATCAATGCATGGATTTCTGTCCTGGTGTTCTCTGGAGACTGAAGTTAAGATCTGATCTTCTCTGTTTTATGAAGACCTACTAGGCCAAATCTGAATCCTGATCATGTATTTACTGTGGGGTTTATCATAATGGTATACACTATGTTACACACATAACATGATACTCTCAAGACAAAGTCATAATCCATAAGTCCTGAACCTTCCTGAGAGAGTGAAAGGAACAAGATTATCTTGTCTCCCATTTTAATTAATTAATTTGTTTAAAAATATGTTATTTATGGGGCGGCTAGGTGATACAGTGGATAAAGCACAGGCCTTGGAATCAGGAGTACCCAAGTTCAAATCTGGCCTCAGACACTTAATAATTACCTAGCTGTGTGGCCTTGGGTAAGCCACTTAACACCATTTGCTTTGCAAAACGTAAAAAAAATGTTATTTGCTTAAATCAGTGAAAATCTGCTTTCTAACCCCACCTCCCCATTGGGCACATAAGAAAAACCAAACTTCTCTTATAAGCACCTGGTGTCAAGTAAAACAGATTCTACATTGGTCATATCCAAAAGAAATCATCTCCTTTTTCACTCTGAGTCCCTCACCTCTCTTTCAGGAGATGGGAATCATGTTGGTATTGTAGTTGATCACTATGCTGATCTAAGTCTGTCAAAGTAGTTTGTCTTTACCATATTATTGTCATTATAAAATTTTTTCTTCTTGCTCTGTTCACTTCATTTTGTATCAGTTCATATAAGTCTTCCCAGGTTTCTTTGAAAATCTCTCCATCATTTCTTATATAATAATAACATTCCAATGCATTTAAATACCATAACATATTCATCTATCCACCAATTTATGCACCTTCCCTAAAGATTCTCATTATTTATTATTTCAAAAAGAACAATATATAATTTGTACTTTCTTAGAGTTTGTTATATCCTTTTCTGGTTTCTGTTTCTTCATTGAGTGAAATGTCTTCACTCTGTGTGTTGTATATTCTTCCCTCCTTTGACCAGCTCAGATGACCATGGAATTTCAAGTGTCAACTGTTCCCCCCCACACCCAACTCTTTGCTGGCAGAAATGTGCAATTATTTTTACTAAGCTTCCTTTTCCTCTCCCTTCCCCATTTTATTTCTCTCTTTACATTCTTAAGATCAAAACTTAACAGAATAACACTACCAGCCATATCCAATTATACTTCCTCTATGATACTTAATATAGATAGGGTTTAAGGAGATACATGTATATGTGGTAATTTATCTGTGTTCTAACTATTTTGCATCATTCATTTCTGTGTTTGAATTTCAAGTTTCTATACAACTCTATTCTTTTCTTAATAAATGATGAAAAGTTTTGTTTAAATAAAGGTCTATTAATAGATCAACCTTCTGTCTCCATCCCCCTCCCCTGTTCCCCTTACATTATAGTCAATTTAATGAGTAATTTATTCTTGTATTTTGAAGGAATTCTTTTCCTTTGACAGTTGATCAATTTTACTTTTAAAGGTATTGTTTTACCTCAGTCAATTTTTCATTATTCTATTGTGTGTCTCCCCTTTCTTTTCTCAGTTTTTCTTCTTTCTCTCTTCTTTGATTTTTAAAATCCTTTTTTAGTTCTTCCAACAGGTGTTTTTGGATTTTAAACCAATTCACAAACCCCTTGGAGGCTTCAATTTGTAGGTATTTTCTCACTGCTTTCCTCTTCTGAAATGATGTTTTTATCTTTCCTATCAGAATAATAACTTTCTGGGTTTTTTGTTTTTGTTTTTCTTTTTTTGCTCATTTTGATAGTTGAGTTTTGCTCCTGGAGGAGAGGGGGAACAGTCCTAAGTTTTATGTGCTGGGGCCATCTATTGTTTCAGATGCTAGTGATTTGTTTCCTGCATTAAGGTAACACAACCCATTTCCTGCTAGTTGCATCAGTGTTTGTGGGGTTCAAACTTTGCCTTTTAAAGTGAAGTTGGGACCCTCCATGCTGGGTCTGCTCAGCCAGGATCTGAGCTGTGCTGTGGCTAAGAGCCTTCTGTTGACTTCTCTGTTTTCCCACCTATGCTGGGCTATAGTCCCCTTTCACCCATGTGATATCTACCTTTTCTGAAGTTCCTCCATAATATCTTGAGTTGAAAATTTCCTTCACCCTGTTTTTTTTAAAAATGGATTTTGTTACTTTAGGGTATTTTTAGCAGTTTACTTTAAAGCATTTTGGGAAAAACTCCAGGAGCTTCTTAGCTTCTTTGGCTCCACCTTTTATCCTTGTTTTTAATCTTTTACCTCCTGGAATATTGAATGCTTAACTCCTTTACAATTGTGGCCACTAAATTATGTGTTATCTTGTTTGTGATACTTGAATTGTATTTTCTCTTATCTGAGAATTTTTTTTACATGAAAATATATTTTTGACTTGATTTTTTCTTCTTTCTCTCTCATAACTTATTGAAAAAGATGCTAATGTATCTCCATTTATTATTATGTTTGTTTTAATTTTAGAGAACTGCTTTTTTTAGTATGAAAAATATAATGAATATAGTAGGATGGGGAGGGTTTAGGGAGAATTCAGTTTTGTATACACTAAATAAAAGATGTCTATTAGATATCCACTACAACATATCTGAAAGGTAGTTTCAAATGTGAGATTTGAGGTCAGAAGAGAGACTAGGGTAGATTTGAGAATCATAAATATAGAAGTGGTAATTAAATCTATAAGAGCTAATGAATTTACCAAGTGAGGTAGTATAGAGAGAGAAAAGAAAAGAACCCAGGACAAAACACTAAGGGATACCTGTAGTTAAAGAGTGTCATCTGGAGGAGTAAAAAGAACAGGCAAAGGGTGCAGTGGATAGAGCACCGGCCCTGGAGTCAGGAATACCTGAGTTCAAATCTAGCCTCACACACTTAATAATTGCCTACCTTTGTGACCTTGGGCAAGTCACTTAACCCCATTGCCTTAAATAAATAATTAAAAAAAAAAAAGAACATGAAAGGATCAGGCAGCTACGTAGAAGGAAAACCAGTAGAGGGGTATGTATCAAAAAACCTAGACAGAAAAGGGTATCAAGGAGGAGAGAATGATCAACATAGTCAAAGTTTGTAAAGAGTTCAAGGAGAATGAGGACTGAGAAAAAGTCATTGAATTTGACCACTAAGAGATCATTAGTAACTTTGGGAAAAAGTTGTTTTGGTAGAAAGATAATATCAGAAGTCAGATTGTAAGAGATAAAGAAGATAGTGAAAGGAAAGAAAGTGGAGGCACCTAGTGTAGATGATCTATTTCAGTTTCGTTACAAAGGCCAGAAGAGATATAAATTGATCACAGAGATGGAATGATCAAATGAGGATTTTTCAGCATTGGGGAGATAAGGGCATATTTGTAAACAGTAGGAAATAAACCAGTAAAGAAGGATATAGTCTGTTTTCATCTCTGTACTCAGATTATTTAAGGGTTTTTCAGTTTTATTAAGCTTTTCAAAGATCGGACTTTTAGTTTTTTGTTTATTTTTTCCAATTTTATCTATTTCACTTCTAATTTTTAATATCTTTTCATTTGTGCTTTTTAAAAAAAGTTTTGTTTATTGAGAGCTTGGTGTCTCAGGGAGTGTGGGTTTGTGGCCTCAAGACTAGCTCTTACTTCTTCTTTTTTTTTTTAGGTTTTTGCAAGGCAAATGGGGTTAAGTGGCTTGTCCAAGGCCACACAGCTAGGTAATTATTAAGTGTCTGAGACCGGATTTGAACCCAGGTACTCCTGACTCCAAGGCTGGTGCTTTATCTACTACGCCACCTAGCCGGCCCCTAGCTCTTACTTCTAAAGGGTTATTTCCTATAGTTTGGAACCAGGTTTTTAAAAATATTTTTCTTTTATTTCTCCATTAGACAATTCATTATTTAGGATTTCATTGTTAAATCTCCATTTGATAATTGTTATAATTGAATAAATTGAATAAGACTACTATGATTAGCTGTCATATATCTCCTTGGTCACAGGGCAATAAACACACTCACAAATTCATAATATACTTTTGTTTGTGAGCGCTAAACCAATTTATATTTTTTTGTTGTGTTCTGGTCTGTAAAACATTTCTTTTTAAAAAGTTTCTGCCTTTTTATATATATTTTTTAATGTCATTAGCTTTTCCCCTAAAGCCCTTAACCCTCTTTTAACATTAAGAGCCACACCATCTTCCCAGTGCTCTCAACACAGAAGTCATCCTGTATTCCTTACTATTTCTCATTTTCTCCCTCTTATACCCAATCTTTTCTCAAGAATAATAAATTACCTTTATGACATCTTTCAAAAACACCCCCTTCTCTTCTCTTCTGTTATTCTTTGAATTAAGTGAGACTTTCTGACTTTCTATGAAGAACTAGGATACTTAGATTGTATCTATACTTCCTGTCTCCAATGTTGGAAGAAATAGAAGAAAATGTCAAGTACTTCTTAGAAAAAAATGATCAACCTGGAAAATAGATCTAGAAGAAATAATTATGAATTTTTTGTCTACTGAAAAGATATGATCAGAAAGAGTATGGACAATATCTTTCAGGATATTAGAAAGACAAAAAATTGTAAAATTCAGGTTACAAACCTAATACAATTGACACCAAATACATATATAGTTCATGCTACTCAATTTACTTTACACTTTTAAAATACCATATAGTTCCTTCTAGGAACAAGCTGCAATGATTTCTTTTAAATCAAGGACTCATTTAGAAGTAAATATTTGTTTAGTACTTTTCCTTGTAGCATGATGGTTCTTGTAGCTAATCCAAGGAAATTTTACTCAATAAATTCTTTTGGTTTCTGGATTACATTAAAGTAAAAAGGTTTGCACAAACAAAATCAATATAACCAAGATTGGAAGGAAAGTAAAAAAAATGAGAAAAAAATTTATAGTCAATTTTTCTAATAAAAGCCTCATTTCTAAAATATATGGAGAATTAAATCAAATTTATTGCAATACAATTTATTCTGCAGTTGATCAATGGTCAAAGGATATGAACAGGAAGTTTCAAATGAAGAAATTAAAGCTATCTATAGTCATATGAAAAATTACACTAAATAACTGTTGATCAGAAAAATGCAGATTTAAAACAATTCTGAGGTACCACCTCAAACCTATCAGATCGGCTAATATGACAGAAAAGGAAAATGATAAATGTTGGAGAAGATATGGAAAAATTGGAATGCCATGGTGGAGTTGTGAATTGCTCTAAGCACTCTAGAGAGATATTTGAAGCTATGCTCAATGCGCTATAAATGCTGTGCAATTGATACGGCAAATCCACTACTTGGTCTATGCCAAAGAGATCATTAAAATTGGCAAATGGACCTGAATGAACAAAACTATTTATAGTAGTTATTTTTGGGTTGGCAAAGAATTGTATATTAAGGGGATGTCCATCAACCTGGGAATGACTGACAATTGTGGTATTGAATGTAAAGGAATACTATTGTACTATAAGAATGGATGAGCAGGTAAATTTTAGACAAAAAAAAAAAAACTTAAAAGATTTACATGAAGTAATACTGAGTAAAGTGAACAAGACCAGGAGAACATTGTACACAGAAACACTAACACTGTGCGAGACTCAACTATGAATGACTTACAGGGACACTGGTCCTAGAGTAAGGAAGACCCAAGATCAAATCCAACCTCAGATAGCTGACACTCACTAGTTTTGTGACCTTGGGAAAGTCACTTAACACTATTGCTTCACCAAAGAACAAAACAAAATAAAACAATCTATGAATGACAACTCTTCCAAGGAATGTGAATCAAAAATATTCCAGAGGACTCATGTAGGAATATCCAGAAAAAAGAACTGTGGAATTTGAGTGTAGATCAATATTCTTTAGAGGTCGATCATATCTAACTTTTCTAAAATTTACTCAGGTCCTTCATTTTTGTATACTTCTTTTGGCTGGTTTTCCAAACTTAACTTTCCTTTCTTATTTTAAGATCATCAACATATTACAGAATAACTCCTAATCCTCTGTCTTATTGAATTCCCTCTTTGATCCCTGAAGATAACAGAATTTTGAGGGCATATGTTTTTCAGCTCCCTATATATAATTCCTATTCATGTTTATCTTCTCTTGACTCAATTCATGATTTTTTAAAAAATTCTTTGTAAATATATATGATAAAAAAGCATTTTCCTAACATGTTATAATAGAAAGATGATTATAATGTGGAACTGCAGATCTACTCCATACAACTTGCTACTCTTTTCAAATGTACAACAAAATTATCATCTAAATTTTTCATTTTTTTCTTCCCTCCCCTTTGTCCTAGACATAAATCAGTATGTATATATGTGGTATGTGTGTGTATGTGTGTGTTTGTGTGTGTGTGTGTATGTGTAAAATTATTCTATACAAGCTTCTATTTTGCCAATCTATCTTTGGACTTAGTGTCTTTGTTCATATATACTTTATCAGAATTCTTTTCAAAGAGCATACAATAAAGAGAAAAATCCCATGGATGATTTTTTTTCTTGAGTCAGCTTATGCAGAAAGTACACAGTAATGAAGTACTCAACTTATCAAAGTTGCTACAATGAATTCGATTAATAATATTTGTGCTCTCTTTCTTCTGTGCTACAAAAACAGTTTCTTGTGCTCTAAATATTTTGCAGATGCAAGGGAATAAGAGCCAAGAAAAAACAGTCAAGATTTGAGGTTACAGGCAGGAGACGATCCTTGAATATATTGGCAGGGTAGCAGTGGGAATTATGAGCAGTTAAATTATAAACCTTTAGGTAGGGCACTCCTATCATTGGCCTTTTACTCCTGCCTTTCTGAAGTATAAAAATTCATTTTACATTAGAAAGATAATATTGATAACAATGGAAAGTTAAAGAACTTATTTTTTTTGATCTTCCTGTCAGGATATATCAGAGCATTAGTATCTTCTTCACATGAAGAAAATCAGTTAACTCCACTAAAAAGCATCCTAGAAACTTGTCTTAAATTTTTGGTGAAACTGAGTCCATACGGGAGATTAGATATTGTGGGGTCTCATGTATAGTTCTGACACAATGATCATGGGATTAGAATACCACATTTGAATTTTTCTGCATAATTCCAAGTTGCTTTTCAGAAGTATTCATTCACAGGTTCACCAACTCAAATATAATAATCAAATATGGCTATTTCCCCCCATTCTGATGGTTGTAAGGTAATACCTAAAATTGCTTTAATTTTAATTTCTTTAATTAATAGTTATTTGGAGCATTAAAAATGCTTTTAATGGAATACATTTCTTACTTTGAGAACTCTTCCAAGGTCATTTAGCAATTGAAGAATTTCTTTTTCTTGTAACTCTGAATAGTTACTTCAATATCTAGGAAATGAGACCTTTTTTTCCAGAGGAAATTGTAAAGATTTAGTTATTATTTCCCTTTTAGTCTTAGCTTTATTGGATTTGTGAAAAAATTTTAGTATTATGCAATCTATACTGTCTATTTTATTGTTTTTATTTCTATCTGATTCTCATTTGGTTATGAAGTTTAATCCTATCCATAATTCGGATAGTTATTTTTTCCATGTCTCTCTAGATTGTTTATGATATACTAATATACTAATTTTGACTTGTAAAGTGTTGTATTTTTTTTTATCCAGTATGTTTTTTTAGGTTTGTGCAAGGCAAATGGGGTTAAGTGGCTTGCCCAAGGCCACACAGCTAGGTAATTATTAAGTGTCTGAGACTGGATTTGAACCCAGGTACTCCTGACTCCAGGGCTGGTGCTTTATCCACTGCGCCACCTAGACCCCCCAACTAATTTCCAGTACGGTTTTGAAGACATCTAAAAGGTAGATCTATCAGAAGCATAGACAAAATACCTTTTTCAGGAAACTAGGTATTAGGGAGGATCCCAGTTAACTTTTTCATTCTGAACTATCAGACTACCCCAATTTCTATGTATTTTGAAAGCCACAATATTCTTTCTCTTTTTAGAAAGATTTTATTTATTTTGAGTTTTACAATTTTTCCCCTAATCTTGCTTCCCTCCCTCCCATCCCCACAGAAGGCAGTCTGTTAGTCTTTACATTGTTTCAATGGTATACATTGATCTAAGGTGAATGTGATGACAGAGAAATCATATCTTTAAGGAAGAAAAATAAAGTATAAGAGATAGCAAAAATACATAATAAGATACCTTTTTTTTAAAAAAAAAAAAACTAAAGGTAGTAGTCTTTGGTATTTGTTCAAACTCCACAATTCTTTCTCTGGATACCAATGATATTCTTCATTGCAGATATCCCAAAATTATGCCTGATTGTCACACTGATAGAATGAGCGAGTCCATTAAGGTTGATAATCACCCCCATGTTGCTGTTAGGGTGTGTTCTTCTGGTTCTGCTCATCTTGCTCAGCATCAGTTCATGCAAATCCTTTCAGCCTTCCCTGAATTCCCATCCCTTCTGGTTTCTAATAGAACAATAGTGTTCCATGACATATATATACCACAGTTTGTTAAACCATTCCCCAATTGAAGGACATTTACTTAATTTCCAATTCTTTGACACCACAAACAGGGCTGCTATGAAAATTTTTGTAATGTTTTTATATTTTTTCATAATCTTTTCAGAGTATAGACACAGTAGTGGTATTGCTGGATCAAAGAGTATGTACATTTTTGTTGCCCTTTTGGTGCAATTCCAAATGCTCTCCAGAAAGGTTAGAAGAATTCACAGTTCCACCAACAATATATTAGTGTCCCAGATTTCCCACATCCCTTACAACATTGATCATTGTCCTTTCTGATCACATTGACCAGTCTGAGAGGTGTGAGGTGGTACCTCAAAGATGCTTTAAATTTCATCTTTCTAAGAAGTAATGATTTAGAGCAATTTTTCATATTTCTATGGATCACTTTGATTTCCTCATCTGTAAATTGCCTGTGTATATCCATCCTTTGACCATTTGTCAATTGGGGAATGGAAGGCCAGAATTTTCACCTCTTTTTACTTGTATCCCTGTGACTAAAACACAGTAGTTATTTAATAAATACATTCATAAAGTAAAAACAGAATATCTTTCTGTACATTTTTTCTCTCTCATATTTACACTCTCAGTGGGAAAGTGGAGCAATAGAGAACTTATATGTGAAATTCCACTCATGAGGGGAGACAGAAAGGAGAAAATATGTGATCAATGTACACTCATGAAGGGACAGCTCATATCTTTAGCACCACAAAGCTGCCAAAGAATTCTATGAATGTGGGTATATAACCACCAGATCTGTTCTCTAATAGGAATTTAATTCTTCTACTTCTGTGATACTTTCTGTCAAATACCATCAGGCTTTTGCCACTTCAACTTGTCATCCTTTTCAGTTTTCAGATCACTTAATATCCTGAAAGAGTATCTACTACGCTTTTTTTCATCAGATTTGTTAGCCATCTTTGCCATCTAATTAGTTTTGTATGTGTGTGTATGTGTGTGTGAGAGAGAAAGAGAGAGAGAGAGAGAGAGAGAGAGAGAGAGAGAGAGAGAGAGAGAGAACTATGATTAATTAATCCTTCCCCTTCACAGAAGTGTCTATTTCTTTTAGCTCTCCTTCAACCTCCTTCTTTTACTCAATTGTTTCTTTGGGGTGCTATCTTTTCATTACATTTTATTTTAAATTTTTCTTCCAAATTCTCTCTCTCTACCTTATCCTATCCATTGAGAAGACAAGAAATTTGATACCTATTAAATACAATGAAGTTATGAAAAATATTTTTCTGCTCTTTCAATAATCTGAAAAAGTAAGAAAAATAAAGAAAGAAAAATTGCTTTAACTTTTCCTCTTGAGTCATTATTATTATAGCATTTCTGTTACTGTGCAGATTGTTCTGTTGGTTCTCTTCAATTTGCTTCAGTTAATGTAAGTCTTCTTATCTCCTTTATGATTTCTTACAGTAAAATAGTATTCCATCATATTCATGTCTGTTCAAGTTTGTTCTTTAAACTCTTCTTAGAACACTTCTGTTATTGATGTCTGCAAACTTTTTCTAACTTCCCTGTCTTCTACTGTTTTCTCTGTCTATAAATTCAACTCTCACGTAAAATAGGACTTATCACTCAGAAAATTGTCTCCAGGTATTTTCTTACTCAATAAGAAAAAATATTGAGGAAAAACTGTTAAATATTTGTTGTAACCTCCTCTTAGTAGTCTTCTATTCTATGTCCAAATTAATGACTGGTTAGACTTCTTGGTAATGTGATTAATAAATGGATGTCTTAGATGCACATGATTTCTCAAATCTTTCCAAAGTATTTGCAAGAGGTAACTGCCAGACTCTAAGATACTAATAACTAAAATTACTGAACTAATTACCAAGAAGTTTAATTCCCTAACCAGATCACTCAGCATCCTTTCCCCCCATGACACCCCTCACTCCAAGTGCAGAAGGACTTATGCTCAGGAATTTTCTTGACAATTTCCTTACTGCTACTACATTTTCTGCACCTTGATCTTTCTTCTCTCCCCTTATCCTCATTCCATTTCTAGGCAACAAAAAACAGAATTTGGTTCTGCCCCTGCCCACACCCTATGTGGAGAAAGTGGTGAAAGCTCATTTTACCTGGGATTGAAGCATCCCTGTTATGTTTCTCAGATAGAGAATTAAGGAGCAGAAGGGAAACACACCACATTTTGTGTATGTGTCTGTGTGTGTGTTGTGTGCATGTCTGTGTGTGTGTGTGTGTGTGTGTGTGTGTGTGTGTGTGTGTGTGTGTTTGTTCCACCAATCCTGAAGAAAAGGTCACTGTGATCCTCCAAATGATGCTTGGGGTTGAGACTAGGGCTAGAGAAAAGTGAATTTTTCAGTGTAGGAGAAAACTGAGATGGTTTTGATGTCATCTTCCATCAAAGAGAAAGGAAATACTTGTGTATGGAGGAGGATATGAAATGGCCAAAGATCTCAGAAAGAAGAAAATTCAGATTAAAATCTTGAATACTAGGGGCCTCTAGGTGGTGCAGTGGATAAAGCACCAGCCCTGGAGTCAGGGCCCCTGAGTTCACATCCTACATCAGACACTTAATAATTACCAGGCTGTGTGGTTTTGGCCAAGCTACTTAACCCCATTGCCTTGCAAAAACCTAAAAAAAGAAGTAGAGTTCAAAATATTGAATACTAGTGATTAGGGAATGATACTAATAACAGAACCGAAGGTGGCTTCCAGGTCATCTAAATGGCCCAAAAATCAACAAACAAATTATTGTAAATCTAAAGAAAATAATCAACAATGGATGAGACAGAGGACCCTGTAGATTCATAAGAGAGTGTGGGAGTATAGTAGGATCTTCCTGAATGGTTCACAATAGGAACAACAATTTTGAAAACAGAATTAATGGATTGCATAGGATAAATAATTTTCAGAACAGTAAAACTTGAATCCATTGTGGCAAATCTTACCAGAGAAACAAAAGAAGACACAGAATGATTCTTTCTCTGGTATTTCAATAATAGTGAACCGTATTTTGGGATTGACAAAGATCTGACACTTCTGGACATACATAGGAGAGCATCTGATATATTTTTCCCTTTAAAAGTTATTCTGGATCCATAATCCCAACGAATGTTTCATATCTTTATATGGGAAAAGAAAAAAGCTTTAGGGACTTAAGAATCATTCATTTTATCCAATTTGGTTTCCAAATGATCCCTCTCTCTGACTCACCGAGATTGATCATTATCTGTCATCTGGATTTGGGCATTGTAAGGGAATGTGCATGCTTCCTTTAAGAAGTCAAATGTCAAAAAAAAGTTAAATGTCTTTTTATGTCACTGACTTTTTAAAATGGTAATATTTGCATTCTGACAGTTTGAACAGGTAAGCAGAACTCTTATAAATATGAATTTCTATCTCATGAGACTGTGTGTAAACACGCTATCATAGTCTGAGTTTTCTAGACTGTAAGATTATATTTTCTAGATTGTATTTGTTATTCATTCTTCATTTTTGAAGAAGACTAATAACATCATAGGGTCGTATCTTGACTTCTTCATGAATTGGGCTTAAGTGAGGTAGAGATGGGAAAAGTCTCAGCCTCTCTCTCTTCCAGAGTCATAGAACTTCAGGGCAAGAAAAATGTTAACAACTGGTCATTACATGAGATGTGGTGGATAATTTTAGTATCTTTGATATCTGACCAAGTGCTAGACCAGGGATGGGGAAACATTTTTTTCTGCCAAGGACTATTTGAATATTTTTAACATCATTTTCCTGATATATTTGCTCAGCTATTTAATTAATTAATTAACCCCTAACAAGTTCCTATATATTGAATTTTGCATGTTTCCTGTAGTTGCTGTGGCAATGCTAGACCTTGGGCCTTTTACAGCCTGCAGGCTGGATGTTCCTGTCCCTGCTTTAAACGATTCATGGCACCTGCTTCAGTTATCTTCAAGGCCTCTGGTAACTGTTCTTATCCATACATTCTATTGGGGGAAGACTTCACAAGCTTGAAGTGGACATACCCCTAACTCACCAATAGATTTGAGACCAGGTCAATTTTCTTTTATAACTATAACCCTATAGGAAAACTCTTTCTATGAATAAATTCTTCATAGTCTCTTTAGAGAGATTTTAGATTTTTGTTATGATCATGTTATCATCTGCTCAAGAATATGTCCTCATTCAAAATCTCTATTGTAAATCTCCTGGGGGAAAGAAGATCACTGAAACAGGATGCCTTACAGTTCAGGGTTTGGTCTAGGTGAGTTTTCAAATGGGGAGTTATCACTGTGGTAGGCACAACTATAACTACCGCAGTAATAATAACACAGTGACACAGTTCAGTACATAATCACCTTCTTCTAGAGCATTTATGCAGAAGCTTCAGAAGACTCAGAATTATTTATTAAAAAGTCTGAAAAGAGGAGGGAGCAGCAGATGTAAGAGATATAAAGATAATTTCATGAATTTTTCCACACAGTGGGATATAGAGGAGTAATAATCACTGCAATCCCTTTATTATCTTTGACTGATGCTGATTCTAATAGGGAGGGCAAAGAAAATAAGATATGATTAGTCTGTTTATGATATTTACCTTTTGCTACATCATAGTATCTATGTCTATTTGGACCCCAAACCAGTCAGGAAGCATCATGTGGCTTTCTTGTTTTCATCAGTTTTGTTCCTTGTTGCAGGGTTTCTCATGATCATTGGAGCAGTTGATGGTGACAAGGCAAAGATAAATGATATCTGAGTAGATTTTAATAGATGGACAGAATTGGAGATCTATCCTTTTTTAGATTTTTGCAAGCAATGGGGTAAAGGGACTTGCCCAAAGCCACACAGCTAGGTAATTATTAAGTGTCTCGAGTTGGATTTGAACTCAGGTCCTCCTGACTCCAAGGCCAGTTCTCCATCCACTACACCACCTAGCTGCACCCCAACTCTCTGAAGCAGAAAAGACTATCTGTCTTTCTCTATTGTTCTTTTTTTTTAAATCCCTGCCCACTTCAATGATACTAATGATTTCTCAGTTATTAAATGCAGTGACCTCATTCTTTTTGACACTGTTGATCACTCTCTCTTCCTTGATACTCTCATCTCTTTAGTCTGGTTTTCCTTCTACCTATATGAACCTTTTTTCTCTGTCTCTTTGGCCATATCTTCTTCCAGATCATGCCCTCTAACTATAGGTGTCCTTCAGTGTTCTCTTCTGGATTTTTCCCCCTCCCTCTATACTTCTTCCTTTGGTGATCTCATCAACTACCAATCATCTCCATGATGGTGATTCTCAAATCTACCTATTCTGCCAGCATCTGCCTGCTGACTTCTAGTCTTCAAATGGCTTTCACTTATTTTGAATGTAATGTCTACCAGATATCTTAAACTCAACATGTTTAAACTGAATTTATTTTTCCTAAGTTCTCCTCAACCTCCTGTTTTCTCTACTACTGTCAATGTCAACTCCATCCTGCAAATCTTTAAGGCTCACCATGTCTACGAGTAACTCTGGATGGCTCAGGATCTCTTACTTCCCTACCTTTCTTATCCCATCTGTCGCTAAAGTCTGTGGATTTCTACTTGTAACAATCTCTCCAGTGTGCTCCCTTCTCTCCTCTAACACTGTCATCACTCTAATTTCAGGCCTTGATGTCTGAACTATGGCAATAGTTTATTGGTAATCTGTCCTATGGTCCATCTTTCATTCAACCACTAAAGTGATTTTCCAAAAGTGTAGGTGCAATCAGGTCACTTCCCTACTCAGTACCCTGCAATGGTCCCTACTGTCCTCAGGATCAAATAGGAAATGATCTGATTAGCATACAAAACTTTTTATCACCTAGTTGCAACTACCTTTTCAGTCTTCCTAAGCCTTACTCCCCAACATGTACTCTTGGTGTAATGGCACTAAGCTTGTAGTTTGAAGAATAAGACACTTCATCACTTGATTCCAGACATTTTTCTCTGGTTGTACCCATACCTACAGTGTCCTTCTTCCTCCATTCTACCTACTGACCTAGTTTCCTTTAAGGTTTTTAGTTTTTTTTTTTACAAGGCAATGGGATTAAATGACTTGCCCAAGGTCACACAGCTAGGTAATTATTAAGTATCTGAGGTCAGATTTGAACTCAGGTCCTCCTGACTCTAAGATTGGTGCTCTATCTACTACATCACCTATCTGCCCCCCTTTAAGTTTTAAATTAAATTTCATCTTTTACTGAAAACCTTTCCCAGCTCCTCAATTCTAGTGCCTTCTCCCTGTTAGCTACCTTCTCTTTATCCTGTGGATAGCTTGCTTGTATGTTGTCTTCCCTCATTAGAGTGAGAGTTCCTGTATTTTGCCTCTTCTTGGTATATATGTGTGTGAGGCATATAGTAGGTGCTTAATAAATATTTCCTGATTGATTGATTCATTTATAAAATTGTGATGTTAAGACTTTGGGAGTATATAAATTTATTGCTGATATTGGCCTACTATTTATGGTTCCTTTCTGAGTAACATAACTTCCTTGTTTATTCCTTTTCATTTCTTATTTATTATGATTTTTTTTGCTTTGTCATGATTGATTGAAACTCTTGCTTTTTTGAGGTCTTTACTTGATGCATAGTAAATTTTTCCCATCCCCTCAGTTTTAATTTGTTTATTTGTTCTTTAAATATGTTTCTTGTTCAATCTGTTACTCTTTTTTATTGGAATTTTCATCCCAATTAAATTTTTATGATTTTCAAAATCAATCACCAAGCAATCTATCAAATTTCTAATAAATCATCCATGTGAACTCTTTTATTTTTAACTGTGAGACTTTCAGTTTTTAGAATTTCCCAATATGTTGTCCGTATAGCTGATAAGGTTTTATGATCCTGTCCAAAAAGAATGTCAAAAGGATCCTGGAAAGTCCCCAAAGAACTTTCCATCTCAAGACTTAAAACAAAAGTCTCAAATTGTTTTCCATAATAGTTGGACTAGTTCACAACTCCATCAACAACACATTAGTGTACCTATTTTTTTAATCTTCCTTCCTGCATTTGTCATTTTCCTTTTCTGCCATATAGGCTTTAAACAAAGTTAGTGTTATTTTAATTTTCATTTCACTAGTTATTAGTTATTTGATGAATTTTCTCTTCTGATAGCTTTGATTTCTTCTGAAAACTGCCAAACTGTTTTCCAGTTTGCCCAATGTTTTAAAAAAAATGAGTTCCTGTCTTCAAAGTTTATAACTTTAGACTTACTCTGCATTATATTATATTAGTTTACTCTGATCATTTACTATTGTATATTGTGTAAACTGTTCCATTCTATTCTAGTCCTGTTCTATTTTTAGCCAATACCAAATTGTTTGGATGATTGCCCCTTTGTAATATAGTTTGAAATTTGATATTACTAGGGTACCTTCTTTCATGGTTTTTCCATTGAATCTTGATAGTCTTGAACTTTTGTTTGTCCAGGTAAATGTTGTGATTATTTTTTCAAATTATATAAAACAATTCTTTGATAGTTT
This sequence comes from Macrotis lagotis, assembly GCF_037893015.1. Taxonomy (NCBI): domain Eukaryota; kingdom Metazoa; phylum Chordata; class Mammalia; order Peramelemorphia; family Peramelidae; genus Macrotis; species Macrotis lagotis. The sequence goes on along the minus strand of NC_133658.1, from coordinate 439,920,775 downwards.
GATTTGTATTAAAGCTGTATCTTATTCTGACTTCCGTGGACACTTATTTCCATTCTTGTTAGCATAATAAATAAATTTATATGTAATCATTATATAGTAAAAATAGCAAAAGTAAAATTTCAAAAAGGAAGATAGAAGTCACTTATGACTGTCGTAAACATCAAAGAAATATTACACTTACAAACTATAGCCATATGTACCTAAAATTCAATTTCTCAAACTAAATGTGCTAAATCAAGGGAAGCCAGCTGGGCCTCATTGAAGGCCCTTTTATCATCCTGCTAACTATCATAGTCTCAGATAACCATCAGACATAGACTAAGACCAGCAGTATATCAAATGCTGCTGATAACTTTAAGATGATGTGGCTATAATGTACTAATGGAAAATGTTGCTAATACCTTCTGTGCTATATCACAGTAACACAGACAAAAGTCTGTCTTCCACTAAAATGTAAAAAAAAACCCAAGAACCAAACTCCTGTCTCCCCCAATAAACTTCTGTTTTATAACACTTCTTAAGCATTCTCTACTCTCTAATCGGTGGTTATGAAGTTACTCTCTGCATCTTTCTTCCTACCCATTTTCTTCCTCTGTGTCTTATTAAAGTGTGATTGAAGCATTACTCCTTCCTGTCACCATAGTCTTTCTTTTTGGATATCTAAAGAACCAGCTGTGTCTGTCCTCTTTTGACTCAGAGGCCCCTCCCCCCAGCCTTGTAGTCCCAATCCCTTATTAATAATTCCAAATGAATTAGCAATTCAGTATGGATTTGAATAAGTGAATAGATTCAGGGAGAGTTGCCATTTTTATTATATTGGCTAGGTCTGTTCTTGAGCCGTTGCTATTTCTTAAATTGTTTACATCTGTCTTTATTAGTAGGAAGAGTTTGAAAATTGTGTTCATATTTTGACAAGTAGATTTGTAAGTATTTTATGTTTACATTATTTTCGATGGAATCTCTCTGTCCTGCTGGGTTTTGTAGGCAAATGCTGATGCAGACTCATTTTATATCTTCTAACTTTTCTAAAGTTAATTGTTTGAAACTTGATTCTCCAAGGTAAATTAAGTATACCATAATAGCACCTGTGAAGATAGTTTTATTTTAGAAGATGGCAGAATAAAACAGGAAATTGCCTCACTCTTCCCAATCCCCTCCTACCCCAAATAGGTTAAAATAATGCCCCATAGTGAATTCTAGAGTGGAAGGAACAATTAAAGGTCTATGCAAAGCAGTCATGCTAAGACAACTTGGGAAGATTTAGGAAAGATCTGACTTCCCGAGGCAGTGGACTGGCCCAAGGGAAGTACTTTTTCCAGGCAGAAACCAGTGAGTCAACAAAAAGCAAGGCCTTGGAGCAATTGTGTTGGCAGTAGCCTTAACGTGAAGCTAATGATGACGTGGGGTCTGACTTCCCATCAGGAGAAGATTGGGGAAAGTATGCACAAGTTCCAGATACTTAGGTGAGCACACTTCAGGGAGTTCCCTCAGGAGGTTTGGGGCATCTGCAGGTTGTAGTCACTTCACAGGATAGCTGAATCTGATTTCAGGTTCAGGGCAGAGGGGGAGTGGAAACTTTGGACTTTTGAAGGGACTGCAAAAAGCAATAGCATTTGTGATGGCTGTGGTGCTGAAGTCCCTGGAGGCAGCCCCTGGTGGAGAGGTGCTTAAGGTCACTCATAGAACAAGATATGAAGGGTAGCTAGGTGATGCAGTGGATAGAGACCAACCCTGGAGTCAGGAGGACATGAGTTCAAATGTGACCTCAGACACTTAATAATTACCTAACCGTGTGGCCTTGGGTAAGTCACTTAACCTCTTTGCTTTGCAAAAATCCCCCCTCCCCCCAAAAAGAACAAGATGTGAGCTGGAACAGCAGTGATTGCACCTGGCCTTGTATCATAGAACACTGGAAGAACCAAAAAGTCAAAGACCCTTAGATAGAACTCAAAAAACAAGAGCATGAAAAAAAATAAGGTAGCGGATGCAACGATGGTAGAGGAAGGCAGGTACTCACCTGATCTCTTCCAAATCTTTCCCAATACCTGTAAATAATACCCTTAAACAAATTCTGGAATAGTAGAGCCCACAAAAAGATAGATCATAGAAAAAAATTATCTGTTAGCTATATGGATAGAATGAGAGTGCATGATCTAGCAATTTACTTTGAAGGAAGTAAAATGTGATATTTTGTTTACATGAAATTAAAAAAATTGCACAATAAAAGCAATACAAGCAAAATTAGAAGGAAACTGGGGGAAAATTTAACAATAAATTTCTCTGATGCTGATTCGTTTCTCAAACAAAGAGAGCTGAGTCAAATTTGTAAAAATAGTAGACAATTGATAAATGATCAAAGGATATGAACTGGCAGTAGAGAAATCTAAAACCATATCCAAATGCTCTAAATCATTAATGATTAGAGAAATGCAAATTAAAACTCTGAGGTACCAGATCAGGGTTAGATGTACCTAACAAGACAGCAAAGAAAAATGTCATGGTAGAGGAGATGTAGGAAAATGTCCAAAGAGCTGTGAAGCAGTTCAACCATTCTGGATAAAAATATGGAACTGTGTCCAAAGGACTAGGAAACTATGCATATCTTTTGATCTAGCAATAACAATACTAGGAACAAACCTCAAAGATATGAAAGAAAAAGGAAAAATGATCCAAATATACAACACTATTTATAAGCAGCTCCTTTTGTTGTAGAAAATAATTAGAATCAGAGGCAATGCCTATGAATTAGAGAATGCTTGAACAAATTGATGAAAGGGATGGTTTGAGAAAAACTGGGAAGACTCAAAAGAACTGATACAGAATGAAGTGAATAGGACCAGGAGAGTCACCTATGCAGCAATAGTAATATTTTAAGGAAAATATACTGTGAATGACTTAATAACTTCAAAGGATTCTTGATGTAAATCTCTATCCATCTCCAGGTAGTCAACTAATGGACTTCCGCAAGTTTTTGAAAGCTTTTGAAATTTTTAATTTTTTTTAATTTGCAAAAATTTTCCTTTTTGTTTCTTTTTCAGAACATGGCTACTGCAGAAATAGGTCTTGCATGTCCATATATGTATATTTTTTGCCTTCTTAATGGATGGTGAAAATAATGAAAGGAGGGAAAGAATGTGGAACTAAAAATAAAATAAAAATCAAATGAGAATAATTTCTGAAGACTATTAAAATTATTGTTAGGATCAATTAAATAATGTGCTTTGTAAAATTGAAAGATCTATATGAATGATTGCTATTATCTTATTTTTAACATGGTTGGTCTTTATGTTCATAGTTATTCATCTATGTTTATAACTGGATTCTTTTTCTTTGAAAACAACATTTTTTTGGAAAAGGTGGATGCAACAAAAGGGAAAGGTTTGACAGCCAGAGTCTATCATAGGTGTATTGAAATTCAGGCACATAAGGATGTATGATTAATTGGACTGATAGCAGAGCAAACACCTTCTAGGATCAAAGATCTAAGTGCTTAGGCTTAAGCCTAGGTTATGATATATGAAATAAGAAAATTTTTGCTTAGACTTTTTCATCTCATACACATACCATAATTTGCCATTTTTCATTTAAATGGTATGTTACCCCCAGTTTCTCATTCTTTTTTCATAACAAAAAGCTGCTATAAATATTTATTTTACTTTGTTTTTATAAAATTTTATTTATTTATTATTCCAACTAGTATTCAACATTAATTTTTGGTAAAATTTTGAGTTCCACATTTTTTCCCTCTGTTCCCCTCCTTTCCCTTTAACAGCAAGAAATCTGATAAAGGTTGTCATAATATATTAAATCATATTTTCATATTGATCATGTTGGTTCTTGAAGAACATGGCATTTAGGGAAGTGCATGTAATGACATACATGTAAATTGGATTTGAGTGAGAGGGGGGCTGTGCTAAGTCACTGGCATCACTTTTACATCCAGAGTCATTTGAATCCAGTGGACAGATATGAAGCAGAAAACTGGAGATTGACCTGGATGCAAAGCAGTCAAGATTAAGTGACTTGTCCAAGATCACACAGCTATTAAATGTCTAAGGGTGGATTTGAACTTAGTTCCTCCTGACTTCAGGGTTGGTGCTGTACTCATTGCACCATCTAACTGCCCCTATAATTAGTCATGTTGTGAAAGAAGAATCAGAAGAAAAAGATAAAAAAAAATAAAGCATAATACAAATTTTAAATTGGAAAATAATATATTTTAACTTGCATTTAGACTCCTTACTTCTTTCTCTGGATATGGATGGTATTTTCCATCATAATTCCTTTAGAATTGTCTTTGATTATTATGCTACTGCAGAGATATAATTCCATCATAGTCGATCATCACATTGTTGTTATTAATGTGTATAATGTTCTCCTGGTTTGCTCACTTCAGTCAGCATCAGTTCATATAAGTTTTTCCAAGCTTTTCTGAAGTCTGTCTGTTCATGGTTTCTTAGAGAACAATAATATTCCATCACATTCATATACATTTGGTTCAACTATTCCTTAATTGATGACATACTCTTAGTTTCCAATTCTTTGGTACCAGGAAGAAATTTGTCATAACTATTTTTGTATATGTGAGTCTTTTTCAATTTTATTATGATCTCTTTTGGATACAGATCTAGTAGTGGTATTGCTACATCAAAAGGCATGTACAGTTTTATTGTCCTTTGGGTGTCATTCCAAATTGCTCTCAAGAATGGTTGCATCAATTCACAACTCCACTAACAGTGCTTTAGTTTCCTAGTTTTTCCACATCCTCTCCAATGTTGATCATTTTTCTTTTTTTGTCATTTTAGTCAATCTGACAGCTGTGAGGTGGTACCTCAGAGTTCTTTTAATTTGCATTTCTTTAATCAATAATCTTTTGGAGCATTTTTATACGACTATAAATAACTTTAATTTCTTTATTTGAAAATAACCTGTTCAGAACCTTTGACCAGTTGGGGAATGACTTGCATTTTTATATATTTGTTTCAGTTCCCTTTATAATTTAGAAATGAGTCCTTTAGCAGAGACTGGTATGCAGAATTGTTTGCCAACTTTCTGCATTCCTTCTAATCTTGTAACAGTTTCATTTGTTTAAAATATTTTAATTAAATGTTATCAAATTATCCATTTTGCATTTTATAATGTTCTGTCTTTTTGGCAATAGAGACTATTTTTTGTTCTCCTAATTGACTTATGGTATTACTTTCTATGTCTAAATCCTGTACTCATTTCGATCTTATCTTGGTATAGGTTGTGAGATGTTGATCTTTACCTGGTTTCTGCCATACTCTTTTCCAATTTTCCCAGAAGTTTTTATCAAATAGTGAAATCTTGTGCCAGAAACTGGAGGTTTTGTGTTTATCAAACAATAAATTACCATAGTCATTAAGTACCATTACTTTTGTACCTAATCTATTCCACTGACTCACTATTCTATTCCTTAGCCAATACCATTTTTTGAATCTGATACTGTTAGACTACCTTCCTTTGTATTTCCCCCTTCCCCCACAATAATTCCCTTGATAGTCTTATCTTTTGTTCCTCTAGGTGAATTGTGTTACTACCTTTTCTAGCTCTGTAAAATAATTTTTTGGTAGTTTGATTGGTATGGAACTGAAAAAATAGATTAATTTAGGTAGAATTATCACTTTCATTATATTAGCAAGGCCTATCCATGAACAATTGACATTTTTCCCGTTATTTAGACCTGATTTTATTTGTCTGTAAAATGCTTTGTAATTTTTCCATATAGCTTGTAGTCTTGTTTTGGAAGGTAGATTGTCAAATATTTTATTGTCTTTCTATTTCTTGCTGTTGGACTTTGTTGGTAATTTATGGAAATGATGATTTATGTGAGTTTATTTTATATTCTGAAACTTTGCTGAAGTTGCTAATTGTTTCAAGTACTTATTTAGTTAATTTTCTGGAATTCTCTAAGTATGCCATCATATCATCTGCAAACAATGACAGTTTTGTTTACTTATTGCCTATCCTAATTCCTATAATTTTTTTCTTCTCTTATTGCTAAATCTAACATTTTCCAATACAATATTGAATAATAGCAGCGATAATGGGCATACTTGCCCCCCCCCCCCCCATCTTATTTGGGAATGCGTCTGGCTTATTCCCATTATATGTAATGTTTGGTGATGGTTTTAGATAGATACTGCTTTTATTTTTTTAAGGGGGAAACTCAATTTATTACAGCATTCTCTCTTGGTTTTAATAGGAATGTGTGCTTCATTTTGTCAAAAGCTTTTTCAGCATTTACTGAGATAATTATATGATTTCTATCAGTTTTCTTATTGATATAATCAATTATACTGATATGAATAACCAGATTAATTTGGTTATTTTTCCAGGTCTTATAAGAAATTCTCTGATAATTTGATTGGTATGACATTGATTAAGCAGATTTGTTTAGATAATAGTATTATTTTTATTATATTTGACTCAATTTACCCACAAGTACTTAATATTTCTCTAAGAACTTAGATCATTTTTTGTATGTGTGTAAAGAATGTTTTGTGAATTTGTTGATACAGTTCATATTCATATCTTGTTTTTTTTTAGTTTTTTGAAAGGCAAATGGGGTTAAGTGGCTTGCCCAGGGCCACACAGCTAGGTAATTGGTAAGTGTCTGAGACCGGATTTGAACCCAGGTACTCCTGACTCCAGGGCCGGTGCTTTATCCACTGCGCCACCTAGTCGCCCCTTAAATTAGTTTTCTTATAAAATCACTTAAATTGTAAATTATAATCTAACTTCAAACTATTTCATTGAGGTATATTATGTTATGGTGCCCATTGTACTTTTACCTTTATGACCTCTGCCTTTCAGGGAGGTCTTGTATAAAATAACTTATTTGAGATGAATACATTACCAAAGAAATATTAGCGATAAAAAAATAATTATTAATATGTTCTATAGGGGCGGTTAGGTGGCGCAGTGGATAAAGCACCGGCCCTGGAGTCAGGAGTACCTGGGTTCAAATCCGGTCTCAGACACTTACTAATTACCTAGCTGTGTGGCCCTGGGCAAGCCACTTAACCCCATTTGCCTTGCAAAATCCTAAAAAAAAAATTGTTTTATAAATGTTAAAAAAAACTCTTTCAAATGATTCCTACTTGAATCTTGTAAGACAAGAATTCTATAGTAAATAAAGTAAATCTAATAAGTCTTCATTTGGAAGTATATGTAATATTTTACATCTGTGGCAAACCTCCCATTTCTCTATTAAAATATAACAGAAATCTATTTTTTCTCCTATACAAACCAAATGAAAAAAATATAAATATATAACATAATAATATATAATATAAATATAATAATAAAGAATATAAAAAAATATAAAAATGCATAATCAATCAAAATAAATTCCTTCTATGAGTATAAAAAATGGTTGTTTGCACTCTAAATGTATCACCTCTGAAAACATGTTTCATCATTGGTCTTCTGGAATCATGAATGGTCATTACATTTCATAGCTTCAAAATTGGTGTATTATTATTATTAGTGTATAAATTGTTCTGGAACTGTTTGTTTCATCTTAATCAGTTTATAAAAGATCAAAATTCATTTTTGTAACATTGGTGTTATGTATAAATTGTTCTTTCTGTTGATATGGTGAATATATATATATATATATATATTCTCTTTACTTGACTCTAACTTCATATAAATATTATACTTTCTTTTCTAAACCATCTATTTATATATTTCTTATATAGCATAATTGTTCTCCACTTCATTCATATAACACAACTTAATCAGCCATTCTTCAATGAATAAAAATCCTGTTAGTTTCCAGTTTTTGCCATTAAAAAATATTCCCTACATTTATTTATTTATTTATCTGTTCATTCATTCATTCATTTATTTATTTATTTACTTTTAGGGTTTTTTTTTTTTGCAAGGCAGTGGGGTTAAGTGGCTTGCCCAAGGCCACACAGCTAAGTAATTATTAAGTGACTGAGGCTGGATTTGAACTCAGGTTCTCTTGACAATGGGGCCAGTGCTCTAACCACTGCTCCACCTAGCTGCCCTTCCTACATTTATTTTTATGCTCAAAGGATCTTTTCTTCTTTCTTTTATCTTTTTTGAATATAGGTCTAAAGACTGGATCAAAGAATACTCACTGATTAGTAACTTTTTGTATATAATTTCCCAGTTGTTTTTTTAGAAGAATTGTGTGAGAAGTTGGTCTAAATCTTCTATCTAGTATAGTTCTGAAGACCATAAGAAACTATTTTCACAGGGGGAGAGACAAAAATTTTTGAGAAAACTGAATGTTAGGGTAATACCCTGTTGACTACCTCAGTTTTTGTGTATTTTGAAGAATCTTCCATTCTTTTCACTACTCTATCCAATAGTAGTTGTTTAATAGATATTTAATAGATATTTGAAATATGTTGATGTATTTCACTTATTCCAGTCAGCTAAATGGCACAAATAATTATAACAGAGGCATTTTTAATTAAATAGCTATATAATTAAACACAAAATATCCTTCTCTGTTCCAACTCCAAACCTTATACTTTATCTCCCACAAATGTTTACATACTTAGTGGGAGAGTGAATCTCTAGGTGATTTATATCCATACATATCCATAAATTTAGGGAGGTATACAAAAGGAAAATATATGCATACATGGAGGTGCATATTTGGAGGGAAAACTCATGTTTTCAACACAATAAAGTTGCCAAACTATTCTATTAAAATGATTGATCTTGCCATCATTTTCATGAAATCTGAAATTTTGATCACAATCTGTTATCATTCCATCTCTACCTCTATCTTGCAATCTCATACCTTGTTCTTCTTTCTTACCATGATGACCTATCCCTGGAACCCTTAGTTTTTTCTAGAACCTTCTTTCATCTTAATTCTTTGGTGAATCAATTCAACTCTTATACTTCATGTGTTTGTACATTTTTAAAAGATTATTTTAGATTTTTTGCCTCCTCCTGAAAAGACAGAAATTAGATCTCTTTGCCTCTAGTGTCAATTACTAGTGTCCATTCAAAAATCTCTCACTCCCTCTCTCTCCCAACTTCCCTCCTTCTCTTTCCCCTTCTCTCTCCTCCCTTCTCATATTCTTTCTCTGTCTCTGTCTCTGTCTCTCTGTCTCTCTATCTCTGTGTCTCTCTGTGTCTCTCTCTGTTTCTCCCTCTCTTCCTACCCTTCTGTCTCTCTTCATATACGGTCATTTCTCATCATTTATGAACTTAATTTTCACATATTTAAGTGACTTTATTAATAACCTCATTTTTACATTTTTCATTGGCAATTGTACACTTTCATGTCTTTGAACAGCAGAGGAAAAAACTGAGAGGTACACATGGTGGCATTAACAAATTGATGATCACACTGTCATCTGTTACAATAGAAGGTAAGATTCAGATTAAAAAAGATTTAGTTTTGAAAATTTTATTTGTTGTATGGCATTTATGGTACTGTAGCTTTTATGCTTTATGAAAAACTAAATATTTTCTGAAATTGATGTTTTTATTGCAATATTAGTACAAAAGGTCATAAGATTAATACTAGGGAATTGCTAATGTGAAAAATGGTTTTCATATTACCAATTAGTAACCCAGAATTTTTAATGTCTAGACATGAGTATCTACACTATTTTCTCTGGTTTGTGCCAACCTTTAAGAAACTCAGAGTATTTTTAAGACTGGTCTTTTTAAGGTCCTTTAAAGTAAAGTCTCTCTTGGGAAAATTCTACAGTAATCAAATTAGAAAACATCTTCTGCGCTAAATTAGGTTTTTATTGTTGAAGTTATTACCGTGGTAGTAGTAGCCCCCGTAGTATGCACTGTGTGTAACTCTCCAGCAATAACCTAGTAAGTCTGAAATGAATCTAAGAAGTCTTGTCACTTCCTTTTTTTTCCTTTTTAACATTATTTTTCTTATCTGCAACCTTGAAACTCTACTCTTGTCTTATTGTTCCTAACAATAAGGGGAGAAATCATTGTGGAGAGGAGACTCATGTTCTTCATTACCTCTAGTAATAATGGATGCCCAGCAGTCAGAATAGGCATAAGAACCACACTCCCCAACCTTTTGGTTCTATTTCCAGCATAGTCCTCACAATCATCTTAGGGGAAGTAATTCCTATGGAGAAGGAATACCATCCCTAAATATCTGTCAAACATCTACCCCATAAAGAGAAGGCAAACCAATTTTTCTAAAGCAACAAGGTTCTCTGAGAAAGAGGAACAAGAGGTACCAGGTAAATAAAAAATGTTTCTAGCACCCTAACCAACAACTCCCTTTAGACAACTTATGAAAAATCCTGTGTCCAAGAACCTTTTAGAAGGTTGAGGAGAAAAAAAATATTGTGGAAAGGAAAAGTTCCCTTTTCAATTCACCACTACCAGCAATAGTTCCTCACCACTACCACTAACAGCTTTTGAAAACAAAACCTCCAAGAATGGCAGCCTTGACTAGACCATGGCTCTTTCCAATCTTGTCTTCACAGCCATCATCAAGGGATGGAAGTCTCTAGAGAGAAAGTCATCCATCTGCCCCCTACTTAGAAATAACTTCCACACAGCAAGTAAGCCAGAGTACCTGAAGCAATAAAGTACCCCAAAGGAGAGACAGTAGGCAGCAAAGTCAAACCACCATCTTAATCTCTATTTCCTCTCAGATTTTCATTGACATATGTAGTTACTCAAAAGTCTTAGTATCAGCAGTACTGCTAGCCTAATACTTTTAGTCACCATCCTGAGAGATTCAGCTTGCCAACTACTACTGCAGGTAGTAAAACCATATCTCCTAAAGACCCTGAAAAAGAAAGTTCTGTTCACCAAAGAAATAGCACTATAATCCAATATCCTAAACTAAAATGATTTTATCAGTTGAAATTACATTAAGGAAGAGAAATTAACATCTGCTTTGTTGCTGCACCCTAAAGACTATGGGAACTTTCTTTCTGGTTTACAGTTGAAATCTGACATACATCTCCCTTCATCCTTGAGGACAGGAATCCATAGTGTTTAGTATAGCACTTTGCACACAATAAATGCTTAATAAATGTGTTACTCATTCATTCGTTCAAATCAAGAGTCATGAAACTTCCTGTGGGTATATCTCCTCTTTTGTTGTCCTCTAAATATGGAATGTCATCCCATAGTCATCTAGATATGGAATATGATGTATCTATTCCCTGAAATGAACAGTGTGGTAATTATTTCCAATGCTGTCTGAGAATCCGAGCTATTTGGAATGGCATCATCTCCTTGTCCCCATAAAAGGTATAGAGTAATGGAAAAGAACATTGAATTTAGTGGAGATACAGAGGTTTGAATTCTTTTTTGATCTTTAGTTTTTGTGTGAATATAATAGATCCTAGTATTTACTTCTTCAAAAATAAAATAAGTATGGTAATACTTAAAATGTTGATCTTACAAGATTGAATGAATATAAAATGTGATAATATATGTTAAAAGTCCTATATAAAGGCCACCTGTTATTAGAGGGCCATAGAGCTTTTCTTAGTAAAGTTCCAGCCACAAACCCCTTAATTCAGAGGCTCTGGTAGATGTATAACCAGTAGATGTCACTGTGGCAGGCAAAACTGTTTCACCAACTATCTGGAAAGAGTTGGAACTGAATACTTCCAAGTTCTGCTCAGTAATGAATATTACTGTCCGGGTCCTGCTCAGACTTTTACTGGAACCTTTTGCCATTACTTTCTCCTACTTTCTTCTTCCTTTTGGGGTTGAATATGGCTTAGCCTAAGAAGCTTGTTCTGGTCGAGATTAGGTACCAAAAAGTTCTGGTTTAGTTACCAAAAAGAAAGCCTCAGACTCTATTTAAAAGTTCTGTATATTGGGAAACTTATTGAATTATCAATAAAATAATATCAATGTTCCTGAGCAAGCTAGGGATTTCCCGAGATTAGAGTCCCGTACCTTACATTCTATGTCCATTTCAGCTAACCACTGGAGCATCCCTTTAATTCTCTCTGTATTCCATTAATATGTACGCATGCATCCTGATAGTTATAACTGATATATATATATATATACATATATATATAGATATGTCATATGTATACACACATATAATGTATAAATGAGTGTATAAGCATATGTATGTATATATATAGACATACATATTTAAGTGTGTATCCTCCCCGATGCAGGAGAGGGAGCACTGATTTCCAGATTAATCAGGAGATAGTTGTATACTAGATAGTGGCCACTGGAATTTGGAACCCCGAAATATATGACAATGTCTGATGATAAGTAAGCAGGTGTGTGTGTGTGTGTGTGTGTGTGTGTGTGTGTGTGTGTGTGTGTGTAAAGCTGGAGAGAGAAACTTTTTAGTGCTTCCTCACAGGTTTTTTTTTTTATTGGACTTGACATTTCACCAAATGGCTCCAGAGTTTGGGGAGGGGAGGGAAAAGACCCAAAAAATAAACCGGGGTGGGGTGGGAGGGGAGATCTGTCTCTAGTGGACAAAGGATGTACTCCCTTCCACCCTTGGGGGTGAGGGTGGGGTGTTGAACCGAACTAAAAAGTAGTTCTATCCTCCTGGGTCCTGGGAAGGAGGGGACAGGGTGAAGGCTGCTGTTTCAATGTCATGGATTATTTTGGAGGGGAGGAGGGAAACAGGGAAGGAGCAGTTGGAAAAAGTCGACAGATATCAGATAGCTGCTCTGGTTGTCCCCCTAGTTGGAATCATTTCAGTGAGGTGGTAGGGGAGTTCCCGGTTATCGGGGTTGAGGTATCCACTAGCTGGTGATGCGGCTCCAAGCGGGGCTGGGAAGGTGAGTCCGCAGGAGATGTCAAGGACTTGACTGCCTCCTCTGGGGTCTCCTGATGCATAGGGGCACCTGCTGGGGGTGAGTCCCACCCGGTCTGCCCAGGACCAGGAGATTGTTGTCTTCTAGGTTGAAAGGGAGGCCGATTTGGTGGGCGCTGGGGCTCGGGTCATGAGCCATCTGTGGGATGGGTTTGGTCTCTCCATTTCCACCTTCTCTGGGTGGGCTGTTTTGGAGGCCGAGGGCCGAAAGGCCTTCAGTATGTGGGTCGGAATCTGGGTTCATCTCCCTGCTTCTGGTCCCCTTCTAAGGGAGCTGGGTCTTTGGGCTCTCCTCGTCTCTGTACCCTCCACAGGCTGCTGCTGGTCGGAGGGCTGAGGGCCCCTGAAAATGTTGTCTGTAAAAGAAAGGGGGTGGACGCGGTCGGTGAGGTCGCTGACTGGGGTCCTCGGCTCGTTCCCCTTCACTACCTGGCTCTGCTACCCTTGTAGGGGCGCTGCCACCGGGGGCGGGGTGTGCAGCAGGGACAGGGAGGGGAATAAATGTAAGAAAACTTTGCGGGTTAGGAGCATAGAGACTGCCTTTTACTGGTACCCCCCACCCCCGAACCAGTCGCGTCGCTAGCTTCTGCACCCCTTCTCTCCTTCCACTATTTTCCCATCGCAACCCGCGTGGAAACTTCCGAGGGTTGTTTCTTTTAATGGCTTTAATGGTTTAAAGACATCCTCCTGTTAAAGTCATTCCTGTTGAGAATCCATAATCATTTCGGACGTCGAACCATTTGACAATGGCCAGAACTTGGGTTGCCAGCAGCAGTTTGTCGGCCTGGCTTCGGGCGGGGGGTACGGGGTCCCCCGGGCTGCCCTCGTCGGGGCGCCAGGGGCTGCAGGGATCCCGGCGGAGCAGGGGGAGGCTTCCACTCCCCCTCCCATCCTCGCCCCCCGGGTGACACCACCCCGACCCCCGCCGCATTAGCATGTGCCGCTGCCCGGGTAGCGGCCACTGTCTCCACCTCGCTCATCGCGGTCCGGTACCGGCCTGACCCTTCCTCACAGTTCTTAAGAGTACATTGGAGCCACCTCTTACTAAGAAAGTTACTTGTGGTTTTTCAGTGTGAATCTCAGAAATCAACAACTACTACAAATTGGAGGTTCATTTAGGAAAGTAATTAAGAAAATGTTAATAAGTTAAATTGAACTTTAAAATGTTTCCTGTATGTTTTCCTTTCTTTTCGGAGAATTTGTTGTTAAATGTTTACTAACACACTACTGGTATAGGTCACTCTCTGGAAACAAGCAGTCTGAATTACCTTTTCCCTGTAAAACAGAAGCTAACAATTTCTTAGTCAATAGATCTAGTGATAGTAGATTTTGGCTTTTCGCTTGCTATTCACTCTATCTCTCTGTCATCCCTAGTCCAGATCTACACCTTCTTTTGGACTCATGTAGTCCCTTCCTGACCAGGTCAAACCATTTATTCTTGAGCTAAGGATACTGGTCTTCAAGATTCCTATACTAAAAATCTGAGAATGTGGGGTTAGTCCATAGAGGCCTCTTCAGTCATTTGCAAACAGCTGGCTTTTTTGTAATTGTTTTATGAATATATTTAGAGTGATTTCAAATGAACCAGCAGAGCTATTGAGAAATATGGATTGTCTTGAGTATCGATTTAAAGGGGAAAGGATATCAGCACACAAAGACTCTTGCTCCATCTTGAATCAGCACATTGAACAGAGATTGTCAATGGTTCTTGACTGGCCACATCTTGCCATGAGGATAGCATTTGCTGGCATTTAAGTAATACAGATTTGAAAAGAATTTACTTTTTTTCACTCCAAAACTTTTATCAGCCAGATCACAGAAGGAATAACTTAGGAAAGTGATGGTAAAAGGTCTAGGTTTTCTGTTGGGCTCTCAGAACTGATCAAAGTTAACATTCCATTTTTCTGCAGGCCTCATCCTCCAGACTTCTTTCGCCACTGATGTTCCTTCTCACTCTGGAAGTTACCCTTACCATCATGCTCCAGAATCTTTTTTCATTCTAAAATTCCCCTGAAACCTTTCATGCTAGAAAATATTTCTGCTCATGTGACCTTTTCCTCTCAATGCTCAATTCATCCCAGAATTTCCATTTTTTAGAAAAGGGCTAGGCCAGCCATGTTCATTCCTTCATTCCTTTCTGGTCCTTTTCCTCTATCTCTATCAACCACAAACTTGTTCCTTGAACTTATCTGATCATTTCCTTCTTCTCTTTTCCTAGGACTCATTATTGTGTTATAAATTCCTCCAACCTTCAATGCCTCCCCCACCTTAAGCGACAGCTTTCCTTATCATTCATCTCATACTAGTCTGCCTTCTTTAAACTCCTACAATACTTTTCTTGTTTTTCATGGCACCACAGGGAAGAATTTAATGTGCTTTTTGAAAACTGAAGAGAGGCATTCTTCTGGTTGAGATGGTGATGGGAAAGGATATAGAATAGTCCATTTCTCCCACATTTACTCCAATAAAAAATCTAAAAAGGGAACCAGATTGAGTAATAATTGAGAAATCCCAAAAGAAACATTTCATTTGTTAACTAAGAACTATTTTGAAAAAGAAGTAAAAATATGTGGATACTGTATGAATATCCTCAAAGGAAAGAGAACATAAGATCAAGTAAGCATCTTGAAGATGGTCATAACAAAGTTACAGGCCGAATCTTGCAGCAGGAGGCTATACCGTATAATAAGAGCAAAGTTTTCTGGACAAGACAAATCAGCTTAGACAGTTTTTCTTAACAAAATACTCAGTACCTGGCTTTTTACTGTTCTTTCCTCTCAAATCAGAGGGAGTCATCAGAACCTTCAGCTCTTTTAAACTTAAAGCATTGAAGCATTATTTGGAGAGCATTGAAAAAACATTATTTGGAACCAAGGGACTTGAAAGTCTCTCCAACTAATCAAGTAGCAGATAAATGAAAGAGACTGAATTGGAACTACTCTGGTCACTAGTTTCTTTATATAGTTCTTACAGGCTTCTTTGGGCCTCCTACTTTTTCTTTCCTCTATTGTTAAATTCTTCAATCTCTTCATTTCATAGATCTCCGACTCATAAATTTTAATGGATTAAATCAGAACCTACTGTTCTCAATAGTTTAAATTTCATTTAAAAAATAATAAATAACTAAATTTTTCCTATTTAGTTTAAAAGTAGATAGGTTGAAATAAGTAGATTCTGCATTAGAAATTTATTACTTATAAGATCTTTGGGAAGTTACTTAATACTAATTGTTTCAGATTCCCCATTAATAAAAAACTACCATCCTTAGTGTGTGGATAAAATGAGAGATATTTGTAAAGTGTTTTCAAATCTTAAGATACCTTATACATTTTAGCTATTGTTATTCCTTTTTTTAAAAGATTTTATTTGAGTTTTACAATTTTTCTCCGAATCTTACAACCCCTCCCCCCACCACGGAAAGCAATCTGTCAGTCTTTATTTTGTTTCCATGTTGTACATTGATCCAAATTGAGTGTGTTGATAGAGAAATCATATTGTAGGCTTCTGGTTTTTAATCCACTCTGCTATTTGCTTATGTTTTGAGGGAGAGTTCATCCCATTCACATTCAAAATTATGATTACTAATTCTTTATTGGTCTCCATGCTATCTTCCCTCTGCTTATATTTCCCCCTCCCCCTTTATTCTAATTCCCCAGTATTTTCTTTCTGAATATCACCCCCTTCAGTGTGTTTGCCCTCCTATATCACCCCCTCTCCTTTCTTTCCCCTTTCCCTTTTCCTTTTTCCCTTCCCTTCCTTTTGTTAGTTTCCCCTCCCCCTCCCTTTCTCCATCCCCACTCCCCTTTTCCCCTTTAACACTTGAAATGTTAGATGTTTTTTAAGTTAACTAAGTATGATCTGGTCTCCAGTACAGAAAGACTCCCTTGAAGAAATAAGACTTAATTCGAAGTCTGATGAGAAGAAGATTCAAGTGTTTCTCATCTCCTCCCTTCTTCCCCTCTATTACATTGGTATTTTATAAATCTTAATATAATGAGATTTACCCCCATTCAATCCCCTCCTTCCTCCTGGCTCCTTCCTGTCCCCCTTTTTAAGGAGGTAGTGTTTTTAAAAATCATTCTATCTGAGTCATAGAAAATTCTGAGTATCTGTCACTTTTATCTAAGTACATTCTATCTAATAGAGTTAAAATTCTTGAGAGTTATTAGAGTCTTTCTCACAAGTGGTGTTAAAGCCAGTTACATCCCATTGGATAGCATTCTCATGGATAGGTCATGAGTGGCCATCACTTCCGGCTAGGTATATTCTCTCTGTTAGAGTTACAGTTCTCAAGATTTATGAGAATCTTTTCCCCCATGCTGGGATATACCCAATTTCAACTTGTTGGATAGCATTTTTTTCTTTTACCACCCTCCCTTTTTTTTACCTTTTCATGTGTGTCTTGAACCTCCTGTTTGATGTCCAAATTTTCTATTTAGCTCTGGTCTTTTCATCAGGAATTTTTGGAATTCTTTCATTTCATTAAATGTCCATTTTCTTCCTGGAAGAGAAGGCTCAGCTTTATGGGATAGTGGATTCTTTGCTGCATTTCCAGCTCCCTTGCTCTTCAAAATATCTTGTTTCAGGCCCTTTGATTCTGTAATGTTGATGCAACCAGGTCCTGTGTAATCCTTACTGTGGCTCCTTGATATTTAACTTGTTTCCTTTCTGGCTGCTTGCAGGATTTTCTCTTTTATTTGATAGTTCTGGAATTTGGCCACAACATTCCTTGGTGTTTTCATTTTAGGATCTTTTTCTGGAGGGGATCGATGTATTCTTTCAATAACTACTTTGCCCTTTGGTTCCATGATATCAGGGCAATTTTCCATCACTAGATCCTGCAATATTAAGTCTAGGCTTTTTTTCTCTTCAGTGTTTTCAGGAAGTCCAATAATTTTCAGGTTGTTCCTTCTTGACCTATTCTCGAGGTGTTGCTGATGAGGTATTTTACATTTTCTTCTATTTTTTCTCTTTCTTGATTTTGTTTGACAGGCTCTTGCTGTCTCATGAAGTCATTAGTTTCTGCAGACTCCATTCTACTTTTTAGGGAGGAGTTTGCTTCATTAACCTTTTGCAATTCCTTTTCCAGTTGGTCAATTCTACTTTTGAAAGAGCTTTCCATTTGACTAATTGAGCTTTTGAGAGAATTATTTTCTTTTTGCATTTGTCCAATTGAGGATCTGAGAGATTTATTCTCATTTTGTATTTGTCCAATTGTATTTTCTAAAGATTTGTTTCCTTGTTAGAAGGTATTAATCTTCTCTTGGGTTTCTTTTGCCAAATTTTCTAATTGATTTTTAAAATCTTTCCTTATTTCTTCAAGGGAGTCTTTCTGTACTGGAGACCAGATCATATTCTCCTCCGAGATTCTAGGTCTCTCTGAGTTAGGGTCGTTTCCTTCCAATAATTTTTCTATGAATCCACCTTCCTGCTGACCCTTCTTCATTTTGCTAAGACCTTGAGTTGGGGAGGGGCTGGTTCACAGGGGTTTGGTGTTGGGATGGCTAGAGGCTTTACTCACTGAGTGCAATTTCCCTGACTGGCCAGTAGGAGGTGCTGGTTGCTTTCTCTGAAGTGTCTGTGACCTTGATTGAGGCCTTCTCCCTTAGCTTGAAGGGAGGGTTTGAAGCTATTGAATCCTTTTGCCTTCAATCAATGGTGAGCTTTACCCTGGGGTGAGGTCATTCCTCTCCCTATTGTCAGCTGGGCTGGTTCTTCTGCTCACACACCTGGGCCTGAGGAAGTAGTCTGCAAATTTTTGTTCTGGGAAGGGGCCTCAGCTTCAATGGAGCCGTGGACTCAGAGTTCCTCAGACCTGAGGAGCCCAGGGATGGTGTCCGCAGCTCTCCTGCAGTGGAACTTTTCCCCCAGCCCTGTTGATAAACTCCAGAGTGTCAGCGCCAACACCAGTGCCTCTGCTCCCTAGTTGACTCAAGCCCCCGCCATGTAGCCCCACCATTGATCCAGCAGCTCCATCTCTCGGGCCCTGGGACTCCCTGGCTCCAATTCAGCAGCTGATCTGGCTGATTGGGGCTGATCCACCCTCTGTGCCCAGACTCACCCACCAGAACTTACCCAAAGCTGCAGAATATAAACACTGAGGTAGATTTCTTTCTCCTGGCTTTTCTTTCTGGGTTTTGTGGGTCAGATTTCTGTTAAGAGGTTTGTTACATATGATAGATGGGGAAAGATCAGGAGACTTTAGAACTGTGCCTATCTTCTCTTCACCATCTTGGCCCACTATTGTTATTCCTTAATTTTATTGTAGTGTTTAAGCATTCATGTGAATTTTTCTTCTTTATTTTTAACTTCTTTAGTTAAATGCAAATATGCTAAGAAACCATAATTCTTAGCAGTCCTAAATTCCCACTATGTGAGATGAATCTGCCCACTTAAATAAAATTCAGAGATTTCTCAAGCTATTAAGAGAAAAGATTTATTATTCAATTCTCAAGAATTGGAGCCCCATTCTGCCTTAAAACAAGGAGAGAGGTACCAGAGGAAGGAATCATAAATCTATTTATCCTAAAGCACCCCCCCCCCACTGACCTATCCTCATTATTGAGGAATGTGGTCTTCACAATCTAGACACATAAATTAATCCAAAGAAAAAGCATATGATTCAGAGACAGGTTCTCCCCCTCCAGTTCAAGGAATGTATAAACATCTGGACTTCAATTCAGATAAGACAGGGTGAGTTAACTCTTTACAAGGTAGCATTAAGATGCTTGTCAGGGGAGGAGGGGAAGAAGAGACATAAAACCCAGCTCAACTATTTCTAATCTATAATATTCTACTGAAGAAATCTCAGACTTTATCCCATTCACCAGTACACTCTTCAAACCTGTTGTGGATCCCTAATCATCTCTTTAATGAATAGTTCTTTAGATTTTTCATGTGAATATAGGTAACTGTCTGTTCATATCCTTTGACTATCAATTGGAGAATGCCTACTATTTTTATGCTTTTGAGTTCATTCCCTAGATAGTAGAGAAATTAGATTTTTAACTGAGAAACTTGCTATAAATTTTTTATAATATATTATCTATTTATCATAATGTAGTTTCCCTGATTATCTCTTTTAATTAGGTCTATTTTTGTTTGAACTTTGAGATCATGATTACTACCCTTGCTTTTTTAATTTCAACTAAAGTATAAAAGATTCTACTCCAGTGTTTTATTTTAAATCTGTATACATTTCAACTATATCACCACCAACTATATCAACTATATTTTGGATTTTGGTTTCTAATGTATTCTGTTAACTAATTTCAATTGGTGAATTTATCCCATTCATATTTACAATTATGATTGACACATAGTTTCCTCCATCCTATTTTCTTCTGTTTATCTTTTGCTCTCTCTTTTTAACTTATCCTACTAAAAATTTGCTTTGTTTCTGACTACTAACTCCTTTAATCACTCTCTCCTTTCCCCAACCACTGCAGTTCTTTTAACCTTTCTCTTCCTGTTCTGTTGGCAAGATAGATTTTTTTTAATATCTGAGGGTTCTTTCTTTGAATCAGTCCTCATGAGAGTGAGGTTCAGGCACTAACTCATTGACTATATTCCCTTCTATTGTTCAGAGATCTGATTTAAGGTTGTTTCAGAGGGAAACTGAGAAAAATTCAGGCAACTTCTTAACTTCTCTTCTCCCTTGGCTATGCTTAGTGACTTTTTCTCAGTGTATCTCTTTATCTTCCTTGCATGCCTCTTTCATTTGAGGAAATTTCTCCCATTGCATCTCTCTTTCTCACCCCTCCATTTTAATTTTGTTCATCGTAACATAATCTACTCATACTCATGCCCTTTGTCTACATAAATTACTTCTAATTGCCCTAATAAAGATAAAATTTTTAGGAATTTTAATAATAATCTTTCCATACAGAGAATAGTTTAATCTTATTGAGTCACTTATGATTTTTCTTTCACATTTATGTTTCTTTTTAGTCTTGTGTTTGACTATCAGATTTTTTGTTCAGTATTGGTCCTTTAATCAAGAATGCTTGAAAGCTGGAGTAGGGTGTGAATTGTAGGGTGTATTCAGGGAAGACTAGCACCTCTGATATAAACTCTGCTGAGCTCTTTCCACCTTTGGGGTCTTCCTAATCTACCTATCACTTGTGGGTCCAAGAAACTGTATCATGCACAGAGGCACACCCAAGAAAACCTTTTTGCAGGGGTGACTGTATGAGGATGAATGTAACCAAGGGATCTTAGATCCATTGGTGAAGCATGTGAAGACTTTCCATGGTGGATTTGACAGAAGAGAACAAGTTGTTGCAATGACCATGAAAACACCTATTCTCAGCTATACAATGATCCAAAACAATCCCAAAGGACTAATGATATAAAATACTATCCAACTCCAGAGAAAGAACTGATAGCTTCTGAATATAGACAAAAGTAAACTCTTTTTCACTTCTTTCATTATTTTTTCTTGTTCCACAAAGTGACTAATATGAAAATATGTTTTACATGTATAATCTATATCAAATTGTTTACCATGTTAGGGAGATAGGAGAGGAGTGGGTGAGAGATAGAATTTGGAACTCAAAAAAAGAATGTTAAGAATTGTTTTTACATAAATTTGGGAGGGTAACAAAATATTTTTTTATAAAGAGAGAGAACTGAACTAGAGCCAGAATTGTCTCAAGATGGAATCGGTATGATTCATTCAGTTTCCCTAATAACCTTAGGGAATGACTCTATAATTTATGGTTTTAGATAACTGATCCCAGGCCTCCTGGGATTGAAAAGTTGAAAAGAACTTGATGTCTTTGGACATCATTCTGGCTAATCCTTTTTAGTCTTTCTTTATTCCTTTTACAATGAATAGTTACCTTGGTCTAACAGTTCTCCCACAGAGGGTATTTTCATACCTTATTAGAATAAGAGCTCAGGGGTAGCTCCTTTGGGATAATTCAGACAATCCTTCCCCCCCCTCCAAAAGTGCTTTTGGTGAGCAAGGTCTCTTTTAGTTGAGAACCTCAATTTCATCAGTTTACAAGCCAGAGGCTTATAATTTTTAATGGCATATTACTGTTAACTCTAATGCATGATGAAGATTGATAACTGTGCCAAAGGTATTATCACTTGTTCTGGTTCTTATGTTCCTGAAATTGCTCCTGTTTCACAGTACTGCCACTTATATGTAGAAAATTCTTTGTTCTATGTTGTGACCTGGGTTTTAGTGGTAATGCCCAAGCTTACTGATTTTTTCAACATCTTAGATAAAGAGATCCACTGAGAAAAAGTCACTGAGCAGAGCCAAGGGAGAAGAGAAGTTAAGAAGTTGCCTGAATTTTTCCCAGTTTCCCTCTGAAACAACCTTAAATCAGGTCTCTGAACAAATTCTGAAATTACAGAACCCACACAAAGATATCTTAGCTCAAGATATCTTAGAAGGACTTCATATTTCACTTGGGTAAAGGGGGAGTACAGCCAGTGCACGTGGAGTACAGGAAAGTCAATGGGAGGCCCCAATACAAAGCAAAGATGAGATATTGGATCTCTGGATCCAGACTCAGTAGACCAGTAGTACAGTCAGCCGCCTGTGAGATCTCTGGCCACCACATAGAGGCATATTACATGCCCCAGAACTAAGGAGCAACAGGAAGGAATAGACTGGGCAGTCACCATGCAGAGAGCTAGCCCCTAGCATCTGAGTCTATAGTGCAGAAAGACAATGACCCAACTCCTTCCCTTTGCACAAGAACTTTGTAACTGTTCCCCCTGTGGCCCAGGAGGAGAGTTTAAAAATTGAGAAAAAAGAGCACTAACTTTAAAAAATGCTATGGTGATGGAAGATCAAAATGCAAACTCAGAAGACAAAAATGGCAAAATACCTACATGTGAATCCTCAGATGGCATATGAATTGATCTCAAGTCCAAAAAGTTCTCTGGGAAAAGCTAAAAAAGAATTTTAAAAATTAAATATGAGAGAAGAAAAATTGGGAAAAGAAATGAGAGTAATGCAGAAGAATTATTAAATTATATTTCCTTAGAAAAAGAAACAGAAAAATTGTTTGAAGAAAACAACACCTTAAAAAGTAGAAGTGACAAAATGCAAAAAATACTGCTGAAGAAAATAATGCTTTTAAAAGTGAAATTGGTCAATTGGAAAAGGAGATACTGAAGAAAACAAATGTTTAAAAATTAGCACCGGGCACATGGAAACTAATGACTATAAGAAATCAGGAATCCATCAAACAATCAAACGACTGAAAAAAATAGAAGGGATCTGTAAAAGGAATTTTCATTGGAAATGCTACTGCCTTGAAAATAAATCTTTAAATTTAAGAATTATTGGAATATCTGAATGCCAGTCTTTTAAAAAGGGGTCTGGACAATATCTTTCAGGAAATCAGCAAGAAGCACCAAAAATGAGAGTATAAAATAGTCCTTTAAAGAATCTACTGTTCACCCCCTGAAAGAGATCCCCAAATGAAAAATCAAAGGAATATTGTAGTAGAATTATCAGCTCATGGAAAAATTCTGCAAGCAGCCAGAAAGAAATAATTTAAATACCAAGGAGTCACAGTCAGAATTATTTAGGATTTAGCATCTTCAATATTAAAGGATCAGAAATCCTGGAATGATATTTAGGAAGGCAAAGGAGGTTGGATTACAACCAAGATTGCAAAAATGAGCATAATCTTTCAGGGGAAAAGAATGGACATTCAACAAAATAGGAGATTTTCCAACTTTCTTGATAAAAGACCAGAGCTGAACAGAAAATTCAGTCTTTAAATACTAGACTCAAGAGGTTCATATAAAGGTAAACATAAAAGAAAATTTGTTATTTGATAAATTGTTTACATATCTTCATGGGAAGATAATACTTGTAACTTTTGATAACTATATTTCTATTAGGACAGTTAGCAAGAGTATATTTTGAGAGAAAGTATGGATATAAGTTGATTCTGATTTGATAATATACAACAATTAAAACATAAAAAAGTATTGTACTGATGAAGAAGAAAGGGGGAGGAAGAATTGGGTAAATTAGATCACATAAATTGGCACAAAGAACCTATTAGAGGAAAAAGGGAAGGGGTGAACATTGATTCAATTTTAATTACATTGGATTTAATTCAAAGAAGGAATGATATTCACTCTCAGTTGGGTTTAAAAATTTTTCATATTTTACAGGGAATTAAGAGAAGAAAGGGAAGAGAAAGGGGAGGGGTTCATAGAAGGAATTGAGGGAAGTGGTAGTCAAAAGGAAAACACTGGTAACGAAGAATAAGGGGAAAAAGAGAGAGCAAAGTTCAATTGGGAAAAACTAGGAAAGAGGGAAATACAGAATTGGTAATATAACTGTGAATGAGAATGGAATGAACTCTCCCACAAAATGAAAACAGATAGCATAATAGATTAAACACCAGGATCCTACAATATGTTGTTTATAAGAAACTCACATAAAGCAGAGAGACATACACAGAGTGAGTGTAAAAGACTGGAACAGAATATATTATCCTTTAGTAAAAAAAAAAAAAGAAGCAGGGGTAGCAATCCAGATTGCAGAAAAACAAAAGCAAAAATTCTGCTAATGAATCAAAGACAATTCTAATTTAGATAGAAAGTACCATACACATCTAGAGAAGGGACTGTGGAGTCTAAATGTGGATAAAGCAAACTATTTTCCATTTTACAAATTTGATTTATGTTTTATGTTGTTTTTTTCCTCTCATAGTTTCCCCCCCCTTTTGTTCTGATTCTTCTTTCACAATATGATTAATATGGAAATATGTGATGAAAAAAATATAAAGGAAGGTGGCCTTATTCTACCAGATCTAAAAATATACTATAAAGCAGCAGTCTTAAAAACTTCTTGATACTGGTTAAGAAATAGAGTAATAATGGACCAGTGGATTAGAATAGATTTAAAAAAGTTAACTGACTATAGAAATCTACTGTTTGACAAACCCAAAGATTAGTTTCTGTGGTAAGAACTCACTATATGACAAAATTTGTTGGGAAAACTGGAAAATAGTAAGGCAAAAATCTAGGCATAGACTCACATCTCACACTCTATTCCAAAATAAGGTCAAAATGGGTACAGGATTTAGATATAAAGGATTATACTATAGACCAATGAACAGATCAAGAAATACTCTGTCAGATCTAACGGAAGGGGAGAAATTTATGTCCAAACAAGAAATAGAGTACATTATAAATTGCAAAATGTATGATTTTGACTATATTAAATTTTTTAAAAATTACACTAATAAAACCAATGCTGCCAAGATTAGAAGGAAAACAGAAAACTGGGAAACAATTTTTCCAGCTATGGGTTCGATAAAGTTCTCATATAAAAAACAGATAATCGAATCAAATTTATAAGGTTACAAGTCATTCTCCAATTGATAAATGATCAGTGGATATGATATGAACAGGCAGTTTTCAAATGAAGAAATAAGTAATCATATGAAACTGCTCCAAATCATTAATGATTATAGAAACATAAAATAAAACTATGAGGAACCACTTTATACCTATCAGATTGACTAAGAAGACAAAAAATGAAAATGATCAATGTTGGAGAGGTTGTAGGAGCATCAGGACATTAATGTATTGTTGGTGAAGTTGTGAACTAATCCAGCCATTCTGGAGAGCAATATGGATCTATGCCCAAAGAGCAATAAAGCTGATCATACGTTTTGATCTAATCAATTCAAATCGCTATACCAATGCTATTCCAATTTCAAGACCCTATATCCAGAAGAAATCATAAAAAAATTGAAAAAGTCTCACATGTTCCAAAATATTCCCAGTAGCCCTATTTGTAGTGGCTAAGAATTGGAAATTTAGGGGGTGCCCATCAACTGGGGAATAGCTGAACAAGTTATGGTATAGGGGGTAGCTAGGTGGTGCAGTGGATAGAACACCAGCCCTGGAGTCAGGAGGACCTGAGTTCAAATTTGACCTCAGACACTTAAAAATGGCCTAGCTGTGTGACCTTGGGTAAGTCACTTAACCCCATTGCCTTGCCAAAAAAAAAAACAACAAAAAAAGAGAAACCATAAATGGTTGCACTCTAGAGAAACATGGGAGGAATTACAGGAACTGAGTAGAGAAGAACCAAGAGAACAAACAACAACATCATGAGATGAACAAACTTGTATATACAAAAGTATTTTAACAATAATGAACTGTCTCTGGAGTTTGTGAGTATCCCTTTCTTTGTTTTTCCACTAGGTTATATTACTTATCTAAAATAGTAGGACGTTGCTAGTTGTATTCATATTATCCTAATATCATTTATATGAATAGCTGCAGGAAAAGTGAAATGTTATATGATGGGAGCAGAATGCTTTGCCAATAGTCTCTAAGGCCCAGATGAAAACAAAAGAAGGACTTAGCTTCTAACCTACAGAGGCTTCCCCTTTATCAGAATCTGGTTTATATGCAGTTATAGGAGCTAATGGAGCCAAATTCTGTCTAACAAAATGTCCAAGAAATAAAGGGCACCTAGATTTAATGATTATTTATGACCTTGTTCAAATCACTTAGTCTCTATGGATCTCAGCTTTTCCATCTATAAAATCAAGAGTTGCATTAAATTGTTTCTGAAGTCCCTTGAAGTCTTAGGTATGTGATCTCATTAGCCCTGGTTCCCTTCATTTCACTAAGTTTATAAATTCATTATCTTAGTCCTTTGAACCTTTGATGCTGGCCTTCCTTAAAAATTGTATCCTTTTTCAAGTTTGGATTGAAGTTTGGATTTGTCCCTGAGATTTTGTGATTCTATTTGATAGAGGGTTTTTGGTATTTTTAATTTATGGGTATGTGACAGAATATTTGAAATTCATATTATCTGAGAAAAATCTAAATTGTAGAGATTTTATAATGGTTTGTAATTCCCAAAGGGTCCTTTTTTATTTATGGCTAAGATTAGAAGATTCTCTTTGGTCAATGATATAAATAATTAAGAAATGGAAAAAAAGAAGATAGAAATCTATTTTTTCAGAAGTTGAGTATTGATCTCAATAGGTGGTTGATAGTCAATAAATACTACTTTTTAAATGGCTTCCTGTCTCTGAATTTCATATATTTTATATAGCTTCGTTTTCATGAATTGTGAAATCAGCTTTTAGTGACATATCTGGTTTAAAAAATGAAGAAAGGAAAGTAAGGATTACAGCATTTTGAAAACTGATTTTTGAAGACCTTCCTCTAATCAGAAATTTTTCTGATTGTCTGTTTCTTCTGAGCAAGGAAAATAGAGAGCCCAATGAGTAACAAATGCTTTTTGCCCAAGTAATTAGAATTTTTAGACAATTCTCCTGGATTTTATTGAGACATATGTTTTCTAGAACTGCTTGGGATCCTTTTAGGAATAGGAATATTGAGGGCCAATGTCTGGAAAAGGTAAGTTTTCAATCTGACTGCTCTAAGTCAAAGTACAGTCTGTAAGTATTGATACAAAAAGGGAAAAAGTAATGCCTGACCTATAAGGAGGCACTGAATAGAGATCCTTCTTTTCTGAAGAGTATCAGCATGATGATTAGTCAGTATTTTGGTTCTTATGTTATGGACTCAGCTATGCAGTTATATCATGGTTCAATGAAACAGTGCTAGGGTAGCATTTTTTTTTGGTAGGGGTAATGTGATAAAGTGAATTGCCCAGTGTCAAACAGTGACAAGTATCAAGTGTCTGAGGCCAGATTTAAACTCAGGTCCTCCTGACACCAGGCCTGGTTTTCTAATCACTATGCCACCTAAATTGTCCCTGAGGTGATTACTCTTGCAGAGAATGTTGGAAACAAAAAATAGCAGCTGTTTGAGATTATAGATCATTTATAGATTTGATCATTTTACTACTAATCCAACTTTGGGAAGGTCATAGTGTTTGCATGCATTTATGTTCTCCCTGAAGAAGAAAGTCATTCTAATTGAAATAAAAGCATACATAATCTTTGTGGCATGTGTTTTGTAGTCATTTCTTATCATGTCTGATTCTTCATTTGGGGTTTTCTTGGCAAAGGTACTGGGGTGTTTTGCCATTTCCTTTTCTAATTCATTTTACAGATTAGGAACTCATATAAACAGGGTTAAGTGATTTGTACAGGTAGAAAGTGTCTAGGTTTGAGCCAGGAAGATGTCTTTCCTTCAGACAGTTTCACCTAGCAGCCTTTGTGTGCCTATGCTTATGTCCTGTATGTATTATTATGTGGACCTATCCCTAAATGTATATGTATATATGAATGTGTGTGTGTGTGTGTGTTTGAGATAAATGTGATATGTTTTTCCTCGTATGTTCTATTTATTCAATCAGGCCTTATGCCTTCTGGTACAAAGATACACTTAGCGAAAAGCACCTTAACTCAGAACCTTAGAATTTGAAGAGAGAGGATATACAGAAAAAGAAAGTGGGGGGGAAGGAGGAAAGGACAGAATAGAAGAAATTGGAAATTGACTAGGCACAAAGAAAAGTAGTTAAAAAAGCAGGAAGGGAAATGGGGAAAATTCATAGTTTTAGCTTACCTAACTATGTCTTACTGAAATTTTAATAAATTTTCTTTTGTTTTTCCTTCAGTAGAAAATTCATTTGGTTTTCCATGGTTAGAAATTTATTTCTGTGTAATTATGTTACTGTCTCAGACCCAGTTAGTTCAGACCCAGTGCCAGTTCCATGTCCAATGTAAATGAGAATCTGAGATACCAACAATGAAAAGTCATCCAGGAAGAGTGGGAGATAAAAGCTATGGATCACTTTTTAATTTATTCATTCATTCATTCATTCATTTATTTTTGTGAGGGAGACATAACTAAGGTGAGAACTTAGCCACTGGAGATATATCTGAGGTGGCAGCAGAATGAATATTTCCTGGCTCTAAGCATTTATTATATAAGATATATAGGTATGAAGTACAATATTAATATTTGTGCAATCTCTGTGTAAAAGGGGTTCTTGATACTTTTCTGGGCCCCAAGAGACTCTTCAGAAACATAAATTTGGCTAGGTGCCTTTGGGTCTGGGAATATCCTGACAGGACCCAAATAGTTGAACCTGGGGTTCATGAAATGTACCATAATAATTACCTGAGACTCACAAAATGCTCTTGTTTTACCTAATCCTTTTGCTGTATCTGCAAAATTCCTGCTCTCTCCCAAAAGTACCTCTCCCTCCCCAGATGCAGCTGAACAGTGAGATAGTAAACTTCACTCATCTTCCTATGTCACAGGAAACATATTAAGACATACAGCAAGACCCTGACCCTCTTCTGTCCTTTACTAGCCACCTTTCTATACTAGACCATATGTTTGTATATGTTTGTAATAGTCTGACAAGGAAATGTATCTAACTGCTATCCTTGCTTCTGTATCCTGCTTGCTCACAATAACTCCCCCCAAATACTATAAAACTTTGCTCTCTGGACACTTGGTACTATGGGATTTGAGGGAAATGTAACTCTGCATAGCCATTGGTAAAAAAATCTCCAATCCCAATAGCTTGGTCTCCTTCTCCCTTCTTGGGGTACAACAGGTTTAAATCTATATAGATACACACATGTAATCAATATGTATACAGGTACATATATAGTGAATGTGACACTGCATATAGTGTTTGTTTGTATATGTGTATGTATGCATGCATGCATGTATCTTTTGAGACTGAATGATGTAATATTGAAAAAAAATTTTAGTGTTCTTTTAAATTTCCAAGTTTTGATCATTTATGCAGGCATAACACATCCTAATAAAGATCTCATATTATTTTAATATAGATTTATTTTCCTACCAGATGCTGTCTGAGTTTTTGTAATAGGAACTGATTCTTTGTTATTATATACATAGCATTATATCAATGTGAAAAATCCTCAGTTGCTTGAGCTGGCAGGAAGTTGAGATTACGGTTATAGATGTAATTAAATCTTGATCTAACAAAGTGAAACATGACTAGATTGTGTTGCCCTTTGGGAGCCCCTTGCCTTTTGGACAGGGAAAATTTTCCATTCTGCTTTTAGATGTACAAGGGAATGACTCCCCATTTCATTTTTATTTAATCAGATGTTCTATACTTCTTTTGTAAACTGAACTGTCTTTGAATTCTTCTACAACTGACCCATGCTGTAAAGAGAAACACAAAGAGAGAGAACACTTAATTTGAATATGGGGTCAATCAATATATGGAGTTTAATCTTGACATTCTTAGGAGACTCTGAGTTTGAGATCTGGTCTCTCTCTATTTTATGATGACATGCTTGATGAAATCTGGTCATATATTTTCTGTAGAGTTTATCATAATAGTATATACTGCTTTACACATAATACTTAATCAGATCTTATGCCTTCTGGTACGAAGATATTCTGTGACAAATCCATAGGTCATAAGTCCTGAATCTTCCTGAGGGAGTGAAAAGAACAAGATTACCCTGAGCCTCCCATTTTAGTTTATTTATTTATTTCAAAATATTTTATTTGGTTCAATCAATGAAGCATGTAGTGTCAAGTAAAATAAATTCCACATTGGTCATGTCCAAAAAGAAATAATCTCTTTTTCCACTTTGAATTCCTTATTTCTCTCTCAGGAGATGGGTATTATGTTTCATGAGGAGCCTTTTGGAGTTGTGGTTGATCATTATACTGATCAAATTTCTTAAGTCTGACGAGTAATTTGCTTTTTTTTTTTAGGTTTTTGCAAGGCAAATGGGGTTAAGTGGCTTGCCCAAGGCCACACAGCTAGATAATTATTTAGTGTCTGAGGCTGGATTTGAACTCAGGTACTCCTGACTCCAGGGCTGGTGCTCTATCCACTGTGCCACCTAGCTGCCCCAGTAATTTGCTTTTACCATATAAATTATTCCCTTGGTTCTGTTCACCATTTTCTATCATTTCATGAAAGACTTTCCAGGGTTCTCTGAAAACCTGTCCATAATTTCTCATATAATATTAGTATTTCAATGCATCTATATACCATAACATATTCATTCATTTACCAATTTATGCACCTTCCCTCAGATTTTCATTATTTGTTATTTCAAAAAGAGCAATAAATATTTTTGTACATCCTTAGAGTTTGTTATGTTTAGGAGTTATTCCATCTTTGATCTACTCTCCCACTAATACCCCTTTTCTATTTTATATTTCTCCATTGAATGAAATGTCATTCTGTACCAATTCTTTCTGTGTTGTTGTATGTTTTCCCTCCTTTGACCAGTTCAGATGGCACTGAATTTCAAGTGTCAGCTGCTCCCCCCACCCTTATCTCTTAGTTGATAGAGATGTGAAATAATTTTTATTAACCTTTCTTTCCTTCCCCTCCCCCAGAATATTTCTCTTTATATTCTTTCGATTCATCAATACATAACAGTAAATACCACTACCAGCCATATCTAATTAGACTCTCTCTCTATGCTGCTTGATGAAAATAGCCTTCAAAGAGCATATTTTATCATAAATTGTTTATACAGTTTAACTATTTTGTCATTGTTAATTCCTATTTACTTTTTTTTAAAATTATTTTTATTAAAGATATTATTTGAGTTTTACATTTCCCCCCCCAATCTTGCTTCCCTCCCCCTAACCACAGAAAGCACTCTGTCAGTCTTTACTTTGTTTCCATGTTGTACCTTGTTCCAAATTGGGTGTGATGAGAGAGAAATCATATCCTTAAAGTGAAGAGAAGTCTAAGAGGTAACAAGATCAGACAATAAGGTGGCTAGGTGGTATAGAGGATAAAGCACCGGCCTTGGATTCAAGAGTACCTGGGTTCAAATCCAGCCTCAGACACTAAATAATTACCTAGCTGTGTGGCCTTGGGCAAGCCACTTAACCCCATTTGCCTTGAAAAAAACTAAAAGAAAAAGATCAGACAATGAGCTATCTGTTTTTTTCTTAGTTAAAGGGAATAGTCCTTGCACTTTGTTCAAACTCCAAAGCTCCTTATCTGGATACAGATGGCACTCTCCTTTGTAGACGGCCCAAAATTGTTCCCAATTGTTGCACTGATGGAATGAGCAGGTCCTTCAAGGTTGAACATCACTCCCATGTTGCTGTTAGGGTGTACAGTGTTTTTCTGGTTCTGATCTCTCAGCATCAGTTTATGCAAATCCCGACAGGTTTCCCTGAAATCCCGTGCCTCCTGGTTTCTAATAGAACAATAGTGTTCCATGACATACATATACCACAGTTTGCTAAGCCATTCCCCAATTGAAGGACATTTACTGGATTTCCAATTCTTTGCCACCACAAACAGGGCTGCTATAAATATTTTTGTACAAGTAATGTTTTTACCTTTTTTCCTCATCTCTTCAGGGTATAGACCCAGTAGTGGTATTGCTGGGTCAAAGGGTATACACATTTTTGTTGCCCTTTGGGCATAGTTCCAAATAGCTCTCCAGAAGGGTTGGATGAGTTCACAGCTCCACCAACAGTGGAATAGTGTCCCAGATTTCCCACATCCCTTCCAACAATGATCATTATCCTTCCTGGTCATACTGGCCAATCTGAGGGGTGAGAGGTGGTACCTCAGAGAAGCTTTAATTTGCATTTCTCTAATAATTAATGATTTAGAGCATTTTTTCATATGGCTATAGATTACTTTGATCTCTTCATCTGTAAATTGCCTTTGCATATCCTTTGACCCTTTGTCAATTGGGGAGTGGCTTTTTGTTTTAAAATTATGACTCAGTTCTCTGTATATTTTAGAAATGAGTCCTTTGTCAGAATCACTAGTTGTAACGATTGTTTCTGAATTTACTACATTTCTTTTGATCTTGGTTACATTGGTTTTATCTGTGCAAAAGCTTTTTAATTTAATGTAATCAAAATCATCTAATTGGATTTTGGTGATGTTCTCCAACTCTTCCTTAGTCATAAACTGCTCCCCTTTCCATAGATCTGACAGGTAGACTAGCTCAATAATTTTTAAGTTATTTCTTCTGGATCTGTTTTCAAGGTTGGTTGTTTTTCTGATGAGATATTTCACATTTTCTTCTGATTTTTGCCTTTTTTTTTTGGGAAGAGTTTTATTTCTTCCTGATTTCTTGCCAAGTTATCAGCTTCCTTTAGTTCCATTCTGCATTTGAAGGAGTTATTTTCTTCAGAGGAGTTTTTTATCTCCTCTTCCAGCTGGCCAATTATGCCTTTTGGTTTGCTTTTTCCATTTGGCCTAAACTGGTTTTTAACATTATTTTCTTCAGTATTTTTTGTATTTCTTTCACCAAGCTGTTGATTTGGTTTTCATGATTTTTCTGCATCACTCTCATTTCTCCTCCCATTTTTTCCTCCACCTCCCCTAATTGCTTTTAAACGACTTTTTTTTGAGCTCATTCATAGTCTGAACCCATTTTCTATTTCTCTTAGAGGTTTTGGATATGAAAGCTTCGATTTTGTCATCATCTGAGTATGTGTTTTGGTCTTCCATGGGACTAAAGTAATTCTCTGTTGTCAGATTCTTCTTTTTCTGTTGTTTACTCCTTTCCTTGACCCAAGACTAATTTACAGCACTTCCAAGGCTTTGTTTTTTTGGGGGTACACCCCACTGGGACCTTTATTCCTCCAAGTTTTTATGCTCTCTTGCCTGTGGTTTGATATGCAGATGACCACAGCACTCACCTCTGCCCTGGAGCTGTAAGGAAGAGCCCTGCTGGGCTAGCTGAGTATGGAAGCCCAAACTCCAACCTGGATCTGAGTGTGGGCAAACAGCAGAGTGCTGCTCCCAGGGAAAGGAGAGAAATTTCTTCAGTCTCCCCTGACCCCCTTACCATCTGTGGACTATGATCTGGAGGTGCAGGCTGGTTTCTCCCGTTTTTTTGCTACAGGTTCTGCAGCTATTGCTCTTCATTCCACACTCATTCTTGTTTAGCAGAATTCCCTCCCCTCCTCTTCAATCTGTTCCCAGGTTACACAGCATCCGGAACTTTTTCCAACTCCTGGTACTGGTGAAACACATCTTTCCTGCAGACCTTCTAAGTTATTTTGGACTGGGAAAATGTATCAGTCAGTCTTTCTGTGGTTTCTGCTCCTCTAAATTTTGTCTAGAGTCGTAATTTGAAAGCTTTTGGAGTTCCCTGGCGAGGAAGTTCCCAGAAAATGCTGCTTTTATGCTGTCATCTTGGCTCTTCCCCTTTTTTGCACTCATTAATAAGAGTTTACATTTATCCCTACTGAACTTTATTTTATTAAATTTAGTATGATGGGATAGTCTATAAAGAAGAAATAAAACACAATCCATACAAGGACAAACTACATAACAGCTGAATTATGAAAAGTATTTGTTGTGCATGAATAAAGAGATATTTATAGTCTAAATGATTACTTCGACTTTACTGTCTTAAATCAAATGGACTTTCCTAATAATTGTAAAAGTATTTTGTCACTTCTTTCCTTCCATTAAACATGGAATGGTTTTATTCTGAAAAAAGCTTCTGAAAACACAAACCCCATTTCCCCTGTCTGATACCCCTTTTGTGCTATCCCTCCCTCTGCTTTATTTATCTATCATAATAGAAGATTGTTGATTGTCCTTGCACTTTAATCAAGCCTCAAACCTTATAAAAATCAACTCTGTACCAAAGGAAGCTGAAATTTCTATTTAGTGAGCTGACTTCCAATAATTTTTCCCCTTTTATGTTTGGCAAATCAAATTGACTCCCAGTCATTGGATTCAGCATGTGGGCTCTACAGGAATTCAAGATGAGAAATTCCCTTTAAAAATTTATTGAATGATTTTGTCCTGTAATTTTGTTCTTCCTTCCCAAGTTTTCATAATTTGCATATTTGTTGAACCTGCCAATTAGAGTATACCTATGCATTTATCCAAGTCACTGATGAAAGTATTAAACTGTACATGGTCCAGGATTAATCTGCTAGAGAACACATACTATTCTGAATCCAGTCATTGAGCCAGTTCTAAGTCTATCAACTAGCTCATATCTCTCCATCTTTTTTAGTATAAAATATTCTGTTAAATTGCTTTCTCAAAATCAAAGCAAATTATCTGTAAAAATCCTCAAGTCTATCTTGATTAATTTACCAGTTTGATAATCCTGTTAATAAAGAAAATAAGCTAAGTTTGATCATTTTTATTAGTAATCAATAAACATTTATTAGATGCCTTTTAAGTGCCAGAGACTAGGGAAAAGATACAAGGTAAAGACATAAATGAATCAGTCCTCTGCTATTGAGAAACTTACATTCTATTGAGAGAGATCATATCCATAAATATGTACAAACAGGATAAATACAATATAGTGTACGGAGAGAGTGCACTAACGGTTGGCAGGATAAGAAAAGATTTCATGTTGGAAGTTGGTGCTTAAGATAAGTCTGAAAGGAAAATAAGGATTTGTGAGAAATGAAGAGGAAGAGAAAAAACTTTGTAGGAATAGGGGACAGGCATTAAAAAACACAGAGATGGGAGATGGAGTCAACAGGCTAATGTAAAATGAGAAGGCTGGTTGGACTACAGAGAAAAGGAAAGGAAATAATCATAAAATTTGCTAATACCTTTGCCTCTTCTCAATTTTCATTGTGTTTAACCTTTATTGCATTCTACACTGTTGTAGAGTCAAAGAGGAAATCATTGCTTTTTGACATGAATAACTCCAAGTATATATATATATGTGTGTGTTTTTGTGTGTGTGTGTGTGTGTGTGTGTGTGTATTTTGATATAAAATGTCCACTCCAAGAATATAATTTTTACCCTTGTTCCTTTAAACTCTCCTATCCTAACTATTGGGATGGCAAATAGATAATCCCAATTCAGTTTAGTGATAGATTTTTAGCACAGCTAATATGAAAATGTTTGCCTGCATTGCTAATGCAAATATTAGTAATTTTTCTTAAAGTATAAAAGATATAAAAGTATACCCCTTAAAGTATAAAAGAGGAGAGGAGGAGAGGGAGTTTTGTTTTGTAAGAAGTCTCCCTGAAATCAATTTTATCTGTTTAATGTGTACTGTGTACAGCTGCTAATGGTGTGAGAAAAAATTTTTTTTTCATTGTCATATTATCATGTGTTTTTTATAGCTGCAAAAGAATCTCAGTTCCTTATTAATGTGAACATAGTAACAATTATACCCTTATGAAATAATTTAGTGGAACTTACTGTGTAAGGGAAAGTCTTTTAGGACTACAAATTCCCTTTTATTGCCTATAATTTCAGTTTGATCCTAGAATTTATGACACAAGTGAAAAGGTCAGCTAGACCTTAAAAAGTACAATGCCTCAAATAGTTTGGTTGCTTGTAAATTTCTGGGAAGATTGGGGAAAATGGTAACAGGATGGTAATGATAATATCGTCTTGGGTTTTTTTTTTGCTGTTGTTTTTGCTCTTTTCTGACTCATTCTGGTATTTTCTTGGCAAAGATACTTGTACCTTTGGTACAAAGGTACATTTCCTTCTCTAGCTTATTTTGCAGGTAAGAAAACTGAATGAAATTGTGTTAAGTGACTTGCCCAGCAGTCCATGACTGAGGTCAGATTTTAATCTTTAAAAACCAGTCTTCTTGACTCTAGGCATAGTACTCTATCCACTGTGCCACTTAGTTGCCCCATTGTTTTGCTTTTCCCTTTTGAATAAGTAAACCTTTTACCTAATAGATGATATACCTTACTATTATATTCCAGTTTTCTGCTTCCTTTCTCATCTTGGCTACATTGATTTTATTGACTCAAATAATTTTTTAACTTAAGGTAATCAAAATGATCAGTTTTATTTATCATAATGTTACCTATTATTCATAAATCCATAATCTATATTTGTAATCTTTAAATCCAATAGATAGTATGTTCCATATTCTTCTAAATGACTGATATTTCTCTTTATGTCTAGGTCACATATGTATTTTGTCTTTATCTTGGTAATAGTATAAGGTATTGGCTTATACCCAGTTCCTGCCAGACTGCTTTCCAGTTTTACCTACAATTTCTTAATCAAACAGTAAATTGTTATCCTGAAAGCTTAAATTTTTACATTTATCAAACACAAGATGGATTTTACAATTTGCTACTATAAATTGTACATCTACTTTATTCCACTGTCTACCATTCTATTTCTTAGGCAGTACCAGATAGTTCTGATAATCATACCTTGAAATATAATAAATATGTATAGAACAATACAGTACAATATGGCATATTATATAATATTATATGAAAATATATTATAACACGACAGCATAATATACTACAGTATTATATAATATGGAATAACATAGTATAGTATAATATAATAAATTATTATCTAGTATAGGATAGTATAGTATAGGATATAATATGATACCATAGAATATAATATATCAATATAATATATACAATATATATAAATATAATATAATCTATAATAACATAATATGATATAATATAACATGATATTATATGATATAACAAAATAATATAATATAATGTTATATATAGTAAATGCTGGCACAGACAGATCTTCCTCTTTATTTTTCATTATTCCTTTGATAATGAATAAACTGAATAAATCCATTAAGTATTAAAATGCCATTTTTATTATATTGGTTCTGCTCACCCCTGAACAATCAATATTTATGCAATTATTTAAATCTAACTTTATTTGTATAAAAAGCATTTTATAATTATGTTCATATGGATCCTGGATTTGTCTTCCTAGTTCTTTTATATTTCCCACAGTTCTTTAAAACTCTTACAGGGTTTTTTTGGTGATATGTAGAAAATGCTGACAACTTATGTGAGTTTATTTTACATTCTACTATTTTGCTAAAAATTATCAATTGCTTCAATTAGTTTTTTTAAGTTTAATTTCTAGGATTTTCCAATATGATATCATATTATCTGGAAAAGAGATAGTCTTACCTTATTTAGTAATTTAATAATATTATTATGCATTCTGATTCCTTCAACTTTTTTCTCTTCTCTTATTTCTATTGTTAGCTTGTTTTACTCTTGAACTTGTTGAGAAGGTTTCCAGCTTATCATGTTGCAGATAATGTTTGCTGATAGCTTTAGATAGATACTTTTAGCATTTTAAGGAAAGTTCATTTATACCTATGCTTTCAAGTGTTTTCAAGGGAATCTATTGCTATAATAATGTAATTTTTGTTAATGTTATAGCCAATTATTCTAATAATTTTTCTTATGTTGAATTATCCCTGCATTGCTGCTTCTGTAAATTCCAGGACTATAATGTATAATTTTTGTGATATATTGTTGTATATATTTCATCATTGGTAAAATGGGGATAACAATAGCTCCTATTTCCCAGGGGTTTTGTGAGTATAAATAAGACAATATTTGCAAATCATTTTATGTATTCTATTTAGAATTTTTGGATAATATTGGATGATAGGATTTTAGGATAATATTTTATTTAGGATTTTTGTATCAACATTCATTAGTGAAATTGGACTATAATATTCTTTCTGTGTTTCTCTTGCTCCTTCATGTTAAGTTACCAACAATATGTATTTCACAAAAGGAGCTTGATAGAATCTTTCTTTGCCTCTTTCAAATAATTCATTTAATTATTGAATTAGTTGATCTTTAAATGTTTGGTTAATTTCAGTTGTAAATTCATCTGGTCCTAATGTTTTTGTTTTTGTTTTGGAAGCTCATTAATGACCTGTCCAATTTTCTTTTCTAACAAAGGAGACTCTTCAAAAGCACAGGTGGTCCTATTCTATTCCATCTTTTCTGACAGATAGCAATTTTTATCAGAGCTCTCTCAGTAAATTTTTATCTATCTTTCATCTAGCTGCTTCCTTACTGACTATATCATTAAGAATATGTTCATTTCTCTCCCATCCATTAAGTCCATCCCTTCTAGGCACTATCACAATTTTTCTTTTCTTTCAATAATAAATCACAATGCATCTTCTGGTCAAGGAGGTGGAGAGAAACTAGGATTTCTGATACACTCTCTTGAGTTTCCCTTAGAAATGTCATTAATCAAACCTCTCAACAAATTTCAGAGGAACAGAATGCACCAAAGATCAGAGTGAAACATCTTTCAGCAGGATTTGAACCCAGGTACTCCTGACTCCAGGGCTGGTGCTTTATCCACTGCACCACCTAGCCTCCCCAGCAGAAAGCCTTCTTAGAAGAGCTCAGAAAAGATTTTAAAAATCAAATGGAAAAATTGGAAAAGAAATGAAAAAGAAAAGTAATGCTTTGCAACAAAAAGTGACAGAAAAAACAAACTCTTTAAAAATATGATTGGAAAATTGGAAAAAGATAATAGCTCTTTTAAAAATGAATTAACCAGGGGTGGTTGGGTAGCACAGTGGAGAGAACACTGGCCCTGGAGTCAGGAGTACCTGAGTTCCAATCCAGTCTCAGACACTTAATAATTTCCTATCTGTGTGGTCTTGGGCAAGCCACTTAACCCCATTTGCCTTGCAAAAATCTAAAAAAAAAATGAATTGACCAAATGGAAAAGTTAGCAAAAGCTAAAAGAAGAAAAATACCTCCTTGAGAAATTAAATTTTTACATTTATCAAACACAAGATCAATTTTGCCATTTGCTACTATAAATTGTATATCTACTTATTCCACTCTCTACCATTCTATTTCTTAGCCAGTACCAGATAATCATACCTTGAAATATAATAGAAATGGATAGAAGTAAAGGCTTATCGGGGCAGAGAAACATCAGGCTGCCAATCATCTACTGGGAGCCCGATCAGGTTAAAGATTTAACTTAACTGGTCAGCGTCAGAGTTTCCACAGACGACAGGCTTCCTACGACGGAACATCTCTGAGAAAATGCAGCCAACACTCCACATGTCCATAGATGCTGCATATGCTGACTGCCGGAGAACTTCAGGAGCCCGGTACCAGAGAGTGACTACCACAGGTGTGAGTGCCATCTGGAAGCTATAGATCCAGGCCAAGCCAAAGTAGCTAGCTAGCTTGACGGTTCCACTACTGTCACAAGCATGTTTTCTGGTTTCAAGTCACAGTGGACAATG
This sequence comes from Macrotis lagotis, assembly GCF_037893015.1. Classification (NCBI taxonomy): domain Eukaryota; kingdom Metazoa; phylum Chordata; class Mammalia; order Peramelemorphia; family Peramelidae; genus Macrotis; species Macrotis lagotis. The sequence continues at coordinate 439,881,045 of NC_133658.1, read as the reverse complement.
CAGTTGGCATGAAGAAAGGCTAGGTCTCTTAAAAACTGTCTCATTAGGTCCTTAATGGACTCCAAGGGCAGCCCTGGCGGAAGAGCTTTGGCCAGGTATGTCCACAGATCTTGGTCCACATGTTCAAGCACCAGGGTCACCTTGTTCTCTCGGTCAGTTCTGGTGGTGGCATAGATATCCATCAGCTGGACAACGTTGAGATGTTCAAAGGAGGGCCACCTCCTGGACTGTGCTGACAGGTAGCGCTCGCTCAACCCCCCCCCCTTCCTCCTCCCGTTGGGGACTTTCACATTCTTGAGTGCCACGAAGTGGCCACTGTGTGGGTCTCGGGCCTGATAGACCGTCCCGTAGGCACCCACGCCAATTTTGGCCACTAGCTCATACCGAGGAATGTCCATCCTGAGCTTCCTTGGGACCGCGTGGCGTGGGGCGGGGACAGACCATGATCTAGGCGCTGGAACCAACCCCGGCAGAACCTTGCAGGTAATTCGGGACCCAGGAGCTGGAGGCCGCAGGTGTCACCATAGACTCCGGCTCGCACTGACCTTTAAAGACATAACCCTACTCCTTCCTGGCTTTCCAGTGACACTGGCCTTCTTGTCGCTCCTTACATAAGGCACTTTAAATCCCAATTGTGAGCATTTTTGTTTGTTCTTCCCCATGCATGGAACTGTTTCCCTTTGTATCTGTACTCTTGTTTTCTTAGCTTCCTTCAAGTTTCATTTAAATTTCTACTTTTTTTTAAAGAAGGCTTTTCCAGTTTTCCTTAAACGTAATGCCTTCTCATGGAGGTCATCTATATATTTTGTATTTACAGATAAATAGATGATATGCAGATAGGTGTACTTGGAGTGGGGATGTCCTGAGTTCAAAATCAGCTATAGATCCTCACTAGCTATGTGATACTGGACAAGTCATTACCCCCTCTCTATTTCAGTTTCCATATCTGTAAAATGGGGATGATAATAAGAACTATCTCCACAGGTTTTTGTGAGTATAAAATAAGACTATTTGTAAATCATTTTGTAAACCTTAAAGTACTAAGCTATTATTATATATTGTGTTTATACATAGTTGTTTGCACATTGTATTCTCATTAGATTGTGAACTCCTTGAGGGCAGTGTCTGATTTTGTTATTTTGCTATAAAAACCTCAATATAGCAACTATTAAAAATTATTGCAAATCTAGAGGTCTGCAGAAAAAGAGAGACTAACTTCATAGAGCTGTAAGTAGGCTCAATGAAATGAAGCAAAAGATTAAAAAAATCCACTTTGCAGGAAAGTATTAGGTGAATAAATATCTTAGAATAGAAAAGTGCTAAGCCTAACCTAAGAAATGAACTCTCTGAAAGTCGGAAGAGATCAAACAAATCAATTAATCCAAGAGACAGCAAAAAATATTAGATCAAAATCAAGAGAATAAAAAAGAGAAGGAAATGTATAGTATCTAATGTACAAAAAAGGGGTAATAATTTAAGAATCATTGCACTTCCTGAAAGTCACATAAAAAAAAACTCTCTGCACTAAATGTCAAGAAATCAGAAACAAAAATTACCTATAACCAGAAAGAAATCCACTGATCATCTACTGAAAGGATGATCAAAAGGCAAGTACCAAGAATGTCTAGCCAAAACTCACAACTCCCACCTCTAAAATAATATTTCAAGCCTTTTGAAAGGAGTAGTTTAATCCCCAAGGAAATATAAGGAAGTTCAATCAGGATAGCACAAGATATGGAGCTACTAGTAAAAACTTAGAGGAAATCTTGGAACATAGTATTTCAAAAACCAAAAAAGACAGATAGGCTTATAGTCAAGAATAATATACTAATAAACAATATAATTATACAGGTGGTGGTTAGGAGACTAAACCTTTAATGGCATGGAGAAGTTACAAGAATTTTTGATGAAAGCACCAAAACTGAGTAGGAACTTTGAAGTGAAAATATAAGAGTCAAGAAACACATGGAAGAGGTAAATTTATTTGCTTAATTGAAAAGGACTGTATGATATTATAGAAGTACCATTTTAATATCAGGGGAAAAATAAATTTCGCTTTAGAAACTTATTGTCTTCAAAGAAAATTAAAGAAGAAAAACAGAAGACCTGGGTCTAGGAGTTTTAAGAGGAGAAAAAGAAATGAGAGTAAAAGAAATATAGCCACATAAGGAAAAAAAGGAGTCCATAAGAAGGATATACAAACATGAAGAAAGGGGTAGGGAGGGGGAAATTGACATTGTTTGAATCTCATTCATTTGAAACAGATAACGGGGAATTAAAGAAATATATAGAGTCTGGTGTAGAAATACATCAAATTCAACAGAGAAGTAATAAGTCTGAGGAAGGCATGTTAGAAGGAAGTGTAGTCACAAGGAAAACAAATTTCCTGGTCCTTGAAAGAATAGAGAGAAGGATGGGATTAATGAGAAAAAGAAAGCAAAGAATCAAAATCCAAGGGAGTGTTGTGCCTATCAAGGGTGAAAGGCTGAATAAAATGATGTTATATAAATAAATGTAATGGAATATTATTTACCAATAAGGAGACAGTTGCAGAGATTCCTGGCTCATATGAAATAATGCAGAGCTAAATGAACTGAGTAACAAGGGAGAACAATGTTGTAAAGTATTATAGAAATTATAGAAAATCTGAAAACTGATTAATGTAATGACTAACTAGATCACAGAACATCTATGATGAATCAAATAATCTCCCTCTTGATGAAGTGATAATAGTTTCAGAAAAAGATATATGTTTTTTGGATATGGCAACTGTATGGAATTGTTTTATTTGACTGAGCTTATTTATTAGAAAATTTTTCTTTTTCTCCATTTTTAGCTGAGGGAAGTATTGTTTAGCAAAACTGATGTAAGAAGAAAAAATAGAGTCAATAAATCATTTGAAAATGCTCAGAAGGGAGGAAGGAAGTTCAGAAGAAGATACAGTTGTACAGAAAAATTTTGAAAGTAGTGTGTGAACTATTCTGTACTTAAAAAAGAAATGGCACAAAATGGAGACTTACAGTTTGATATAATCCATTTTTTTGTCTTCTACCGCATATATAGAAACACTTGTTGATTTGTAAATTCAAAATACATAGCATTATAAAGTAAAAAAAGGTTGCAGAAGTTTTAAATTTGTCCAATCCTCTGAATTCCCTAGTGTCCAGAGATCTTTCCCAAACCTGACCCACTTTGAGTGCCTGGCTCCTCATAAAGCAGCTAGGTTGTATAGTGAATAGAATGCTAGGCCTGAACTTATTAGCTGTGTGATCCTAGTCAAGTCACTTAACTTATCTGCCTCAATTTCATCAGCTCCTCAGTGGGAGATAATAATAGCACCTACCTCACAGGGTTATTGTAACAATCAAATGATATCTTATTTATAAACACTTAGGAGAGTGCTTGGCACATAGTAGGTGAAAGATAGATATACCTATCTTTCTGAATATGAATACTTATTTCCTTCACCTTTCCTCATCCCCAAACCTTATTTTCTTAACTTCTGTTTTTGTGACAGCATCAGCATCTTATCAGTTATACAAGATCTAAACTCCTTTCTCATCAATATACAATCTACAACAAAAGTAATATAATTTCTATCCCTACAACATCACTTCTTTCCATTCAGTCAGCTACCATTCTAGCAAAGTCCTAATCACCAAACATCTATATTAGTGCAATAGCCTTCTGATTAGCCTCTTTGCCTTGTTTCCCTACTTCAGTCTATCCTCTACTAGTGATTTTCCCATAAAGTGATCTTCCTAAAACACATTTCTTACTAAATGACTATCTTACTCAGTAAACTCCAGTGACTTTTTATTACCTCCTGGGTCAAATATAAAGTCCTAGTAATCTAGTAATACTGATCTTCCTCAAACTGGACACATAATATGTATATTTCATTTTCACTAGATCTTCCCTGGAATGCTCTTCCTCCTCAACTCAACTTTCTGACTTTCCAGGTTTCTTTCAAGACTTATTCAAATTTCAGTTTCTGCAATAGAATTTTCCTTATTTACTTCCCCTCAATCTCCTCTCCCCCACTTTGTAGGATGTGATTCTCTTGATTTATCTTTCAATTTGTTTTATATCATATCTCCCTTGAATATATATAGTATTTACTTATTGTCTCCTCCAATAAAATGTGAGCTCTGTGTGGGTGGAGATTGTGTGTTTGTCTTTTTTGTTATGTATCTCCCAACATTTGAGTATCCAGAAAACAATACATATCTTTTTTGACTGATTGATAAGCTCTCTTCAACCTTTCTTTACTCTTCATAGTGTGATAGAGATGTACATGTACAGAACCCACCAACTTGCTAATGATGGCATCTCTATGTGGAGAACTCTTCCAGGAAGATGGTAATGACTTAAGTATTTGTGAGTTTTCTATAAGTGGTTTTGGTTAGCCTTTAATGTGATTAGTAGTAGTTTTTTTTTTTTTTTTTCTGGATGTATAGCCAGATTTGCAAGTGCATGAGTCAGTTCTAGCTATGTTTGTGTTGTATTTGCTTCTAGAAGTAACTTTTTCATTCATGAATGAACTATACTTTGGGGGAGAAAGGCTATAAGGACTTTTCCACCACCCACTCCCCTAAAATGGGTTTGAATCCTTGGCCTTGTCTTTCCTTTTTTACCTGTTCTTGGTCAAGGGAGTTTGGATAACATATATCACTCTAGGGTTCATATTTACAGCCAATACAGTCATGAAGAGTGACTAGTTCATCAACAACTGAAACATAGAATTCTCCAATAGTCATATTACCTTTTAATATGAACTTGGGAGGACCTAATTCCCCCATTCCTATGACTAAAGTGATATAAGGGGAATTTTGCCCCTGAGGTATTTATATTTTTTGTTCTTCTTATATCTTTGAAATAAGTATTCCTTTATGAAAGCTATCCTATATTAAGTTATAAAATGTAACTGCTATTCTACTTAAAAATGAAGGGAACACAGTCAAAGTTCTACTCAATGGTAGATAAAAGAGATATTCTTAGCCATCTCAGTGTACTCTAAAATCCAGAGGGAGCAGATATAGCTTACAGCTGTCTTTTGGGACCAGAGAAATTTTGCTATAAGAAGATAAAAAAAATTACAGTTGGAAGAAATCTTAAAGGCCACTTCCAACACCTTCATTTTACAAATAAGGAATCTAAGAAAAAGAAATGACTTGAAATAGGAAGAGACATGAGGGATTTCTCCAAGGTTTTGGAGACTCGGAATATATGGAAAAAGGCTTAGACTTACTTTGTAAATTGTAATTAGATTTGGTCTTAGTATTTAGAAAAGTTTTCTAAAAACTGAAGGCAGAATGAACTGTCTCTAGAGTTTGTATCTTCCATTCAATGATTTCATGTAAGGTTATATTACTTAACCAAAAAAGTATCCATATGGATACTTATTACTTTATTACTATATTAATTACCATATTATTTAACAAAAAAGTTTCCTCTACAACAATTATATGAATACCTGAAAGAAAGGTGAAATGTTATGTGATGGGAACATAATGTTTTATAAATAGTCTTTAAGGAGCAGAGTGGGGGAGGGGAGAAGTCTCTCCTCTGCAGAGGCTTCCCCCTTGACAGATCTTGATCTATATATGGTTCTAGGTACTGATGTCAGTTAGAGATTCCATTCTTGAACCAAATGGTCAAGGGGGAAAAAAGGGACCCAACTGTCCCAAAATGATTTGTGGCCTTATTCAAATTATTTAACTTCTCAGTTTAAATGGGTCTCAGTTTCTTCATCTATAATATCAAAGAGTTCTACTAAATTGCCCACGAGGGCCCTTCCAAATTTAGTTATCTGATTCTATGATTCCTAATTCCTTTCCCTCCAGTGTCCAGATTTATTTGATCATTAGTGGTAAAGAAAGTTCTTTAGTTTAGTCCTCTGAATCTTCGACCCTGGCCTTTTTTACAACTGTTTCTTTTTCAGGTGTGGATTGAAGCAGATTATTTTTTAGGCCCTCTTTATCTCTGAGATTTTCTGATTCTATTTGACAGATGAACTTTGGCTTTTTGTGGGGCCAATGGGACAGAATATTTGAAATTCATATGATTTGAGAAACTCAAAATTGTAGAGATCATGTAATGGTTCCTGAAGAGTTCTTTTTTATTTATGGTTATGATTGGAAGATCCTCTTTGGTTAATGATATAAATAATTAATAAATGGGGGAAAAAAGAAGATAGAACTCTTCTATTTTTTCAGAAGTTGAGTCTTGATCCTACAGGTGTTTGAATAATAAAAGCTATTTGCTTTACTCTGGGCTTCCAAACTATGAATTTCATATATTTTCAATAGTTCTTTTTTCATGAATTGTGAAAACAGCTTTGGGTTTAAAACAGGAAGAGGCAAAAGTAAGGACAACTCAGTATTTTGAAAACTGATTTTTGGAACGTTCCTCTAGTCAAAAGTCCTTCCATCTGTTTCCCCTGAGAAAGGAAAAGAGAGGGCCCAATGGGTAACAAATGTTTCCTGCCCAAGTTACTAGATTTTTTAGGCTTTCTAATAGAGATTTCTACTGGTTTTGGTTGGGGCATATGTTTTCTAGTGTAGAGATTCATGGAGAAAGGCCAATGTGAGGAAAGGTAAGCTTTCCTTCTGACTGCTTTGAGATGGGGTACAGCCATATATACATACATACATACATACATATATATATATATATATATATATATATATATATATATATATGCATTGTTACAAAAAGGAAGTAGTATCTGGTATCTGACCTGTAAAGAGATAATTCATAGAGAATTTTCTTATCCTGAAGAAGAGAAGTATGATGAAACGTCAGTATCTGGGCTCTTTTTGTTTCTTTTTTGAATTTTTGTTTTTGCAAGGCAATGGGGTTTAGTGACTTGCCCAAGCTCACACAGCTAAGTTAATTAAGTGTCTGAGGCAGCACTTGAACTCAGATCCTCCTGACTCTATCCACTGCACCATCTAGGTGCTCCCAGTATCTGGGCTCTTATGTTATATAGGCTTAGCTGAGCAGTTATATGATGGTTCAGTGAAACAGTGCTTGACAATAGGTGGTTACTTTTGCAGAGAGTATTGGGAGACAAAAAGGTAATCTGCAACTGCTTGAGATCATAACATATTTATACTATTTGACTAGAGTACCACTAGCCTAGCCTTGGGAAAGTCACAATGTTTACATACATATTATGTTTTCATTGAAGAAGCAAGTCATCCTAATTGAAATGAAAACATTCATGATCTTTATGGCTTATGTTTTGTTAAGTCATTTTTCAGTCTGACTTTTCATGACCTTATTTGGGTTTTCTTGGCAAAGATACTGGAATGGGGGGGTGGCTATGTGGCGCAGTGGATAGAGTACTGTCCCTGGAGTCAGGAGTACTTGAGTTCAAATCCAACCTCAGACACTTAATAATTACTTAGCTGTGGGGCCTTGGGGAAGCCATTTAACCCCATTTGCCTTGCAAAAAAAAAACCTAAAAAAAGATACTAGAATACTTTACCATTTTTTTCCTCAAGTCATTTTACAGGTGAGGAAACTGATGCAAATAAAGCTAAATGACTTAGTCAGGTCATATAGCTAGTAAGTGTCTGAGGCTTAATTTGAACTCATGAAGATAATTCTTCCTGACTTTAGGCATAGTGTGCCCATGCTGATGTCTACTATGTATACTTATGTATATATATACCTACATATATATGTTTATTTATATGAATATATATGTTTGTGTGAGACAAATGTAAAATGTTTTTACTTGCATGTTCCATTTACCTGATCAGATGCTTTGCTTGCATGAATTAGAATTTAGATACAGAAAAGCACCTTAACTTAGAGTCTTAGAATGAGGAGAGAGAGGATGATATAGGAAAAGAAGGTGTGGGGGAACAGAAGAAAGGATGGAAAAGAAGAAATTGGAAGATCAATTAAGAGCAAGAGAAGTAGGGAAAAGAGTTGGAAGGGAAAGAGGAGAAGTTCATAGTTTTAGCTCATCTAACTACTTCCTGTAATTTTTGTCCATTCTCCTTGTTCTTCCTTGGTTAGAGATTTATTTCTGTGGTAGTTATACTTCTATCCCAGTTAGTTAAAGACTTAGTGTCAACCCAATATCCAATGTAAATGAGAATCTGTGCTACCAGTGACAAAAAGTCATTCAAGAAGTGTCCTTCCTTCTCTAAGAAGACCATCAGGGAGGTGATGCCATGACAAGCACATGAATTGGATTTGAGTGAGAGGGTACTATGCTAAGTCACCAACTTCACTTTCTACTTTAGAACCATCTGGGTCCAGTGATCAGATGTGAATCAGGATAACTGGAGATGGCCCTGGATACTAGGCAACCAGGTAAGTGACTTGTCCAAGGTCACACAGCTAGCAAGGGTTGTGTGAGGCGGGACTGAACTAGGTCCTCCTGATTCCAGGGTTGGTGCTTTATCCATTGCACCACCTAATTGCCCAATGAAGTATGGGAGACAAGGACCATGGCTTACTCTTTCCCATGCACTAGTTCTCAGCTTGAATTCATGCTATGTTCCTTCTATTATTATTTTTTATTATTTTGGGGGGAGGAGGCCTATAACAAGGTGAACACTCAGGTACTGGCGATCTTCTGAGGTGGGCATCAGTATAAATGCTTCCCGGCTCTCAGCATTTATTATATATTTCTCTCTCTCCATATATATTATATATATATTATATATATATATATATGTATATATACACATACATATAAATACAGATATACACATATATGTGTATATATGCATATATAAACATACATATACATACCTACAAATGAGTATTCACACACATTTAAATTGTCTGTGGTCAGTAATGTTTGTTAGGGATATTCTAAATATTGTATACTCCCCTAAGAGTAGGGACAATGTATGAACCTTATTGTCCTTTCTGTTCTCACCTCCTTGAGTCAACTCCAAGAATCCTGAAGGGGAGTGTCTCTCTAGGATTCAGAGCCTTCAGAGACACATCTAGTTGACCAGAAAGGGATAAAAGGTTTGTGAAGTTGAAACTTCAAAAATCGGCTCCAATAGTCCTTGGTAAGATCTCAGATTGAGGAAACTGAACCTTTTGGCTGTTCAGCTTAGAGTTTTGAAATTCACTGCCTTTCCTAAAACATGCTTCTATAGTTGTATTTTAAATGAGGAAAGTTTTATGAGTGATGTTTTTCACTGAGGTAATAACCTGAATTCACTGAATCCTCAGTGAAACAACTCAGGCTAGAATAATCTCCTGGTTCTGGCCTTCCAGGGTGGGGGATTCCAGGACCCTGGGCTCAGGCTCCTTGATTGAAACTTCATTCTGTTTGCAGAATAGTCATTGGTTCCATTACCTTCCAGAATTACACATATGTATGCCAGGGGGAAATCTCTGTCACCCAGGAGTTTAGTTGGTTTTTCTCCTGGCTACAGAGCCCTGGCCCTGGAAGCTCATTTAATGCCACCCTTATGGACCTTTTCATTTCCTATACATCTATTTAGGTAAATGACTTGGTGAATATTAGGGTTAGAAGAGAATGGAAAAAGAATTTCTTAGAATCTTCTGCCAGTCTTCAGGTTGGAGTTACATTAGTTCCTCAGACCAGCCCTTCACACTCTTGTATTATCCAGGGAGAGGTGATTGTGCTTTTCCAACTTGTTGCCACAAGAGAAACTTTTAGAATTAGTGTTTGTCACTGTGGTAGTTACCATAATACACAGTGACATAGACTAAGACAAAATCACCTTATAGATCTTGACTGAAAGCTAAAGGGAAACAAAGATCAGAGGATCTTAGACTTAGAGCTGTTAGTTCAAATCTCTGCTTTTACAGATGAGATGAGTGAGGCTGATGGAGGTTAAGTGACTGTAAAAAGTTCACAAATCCCCCAGGATTGAAGCTGGGTCTGGGTCCTTTCCTTTTTTTCCCCTGGATATTTCAGCCCACGGACACATTCTCTAATTGACTCCATTAACTCCCAGAACTGCATATAGACTGGGGTTTTTCATGAAGGAAGTCTCTGGGGAGAAGAAGATAAATGTTTTGCTTTCTTCTGAAGTCTTAAAGACTCATTTACAAAGCTTTCTGTTCCTATCCTCATCATATTAACCTTCCACTTCTCTCACTGTTATTTATAGAAACGGAAGAATAAACATTAGCAATTAAAATGAACTGAAAAATTACATTCAATCATCTTCAGTTGAAAAAGGGAGGGGTATTAGGTTCTCAGTTCAGCTCTATATTTTAGAGAAAGTTTTAGATTCAGAATTATCACTGTGGAAACCCCAGCTACTGCTATAATCACAGTGACACAACTGTAATAAATATCCCTTAGTCTTTGTGAACTTAGCCTGACCCCTGCTGTGAAAAGAGCTAGGGTTCATAGGTCTTGAAGCAGAAATATACTTTTTCATTTTTTTTGTATTCTTTGTACTGGAGAAAAAAAAATCTTGACTGAATCCTATCAGTTCAAAGCTGGAAATTGAAAGAAAATCCAGAGAAATCTATTTCTCAACTTTTAAGAAATTCAACCTCAGAGCAACCAACCCCATAAAATTCAGGGAATTTGTGAATTTTTTTTGAAATATCTTAATTATATTTCAGTGTAACTATTTACATTTGCCTATACATTTTAATGTATAAATTTAATTATACTATTCTGATAAGAAGTTCATAGGTTTCAGCAGATTAAAAAAATTGAGAAACTCTGCCATAGAGACATTTTTACAGAACATCCAACTATCGGATCTGATCACACTGATTTCTTCCTTACTTGTTACCTTTATTCAGATAAATGGGTTTGAAAGGAGCTTTGGAGCATATTTCCAACAAGTTTCTTCATTTGGGAGAGAAGGGCACATTGAGCCAAATTTCAGTTCTATAGCTCCCTCGAAAGAAATAGGACTTGTTGGGGAAAGTTCATATCTAGTGTTTGTCACTGTAGATATTCTAGCAGTCAACACAGTCAACAGTTGTTATAATCATCTGAGTCCAGGCTGGTTCAGAGGAAAGAAAACTGGGGATGGAACTCAGTCCTGGGGCAGTATTATATAATGTTCTTCCTTAAGAAGTTCATTTTTAGACATAATCTTAATTATCTACATCCATTTCAAAGTATGATTTACTGAGGAAGAGCCTGGAAGGTAGGAGAGCTGTTTATTTCTTTCCATGTTACAGTCTAGAATTCTCTCATGCACCAGATGTGTAGCAAAAAGTGGAAACCTTAAATACAACCATCAGTCCCTTAGGTTCACCATTTCACCATTTCACACCATATTGCTTGTCGAAGTCTATGGATTTCAGCTTTGCAACGTCTTCAATATGATCCCTTCTCTCTTCTTATAGTGCCACCATTTTGGTGAAAACCCTCACTGCCTCATTCTTGAATCTACTGCAACACTCTACTACTAGGTCTTCCTGTTTTAAGTCTTTGCCCACTCCAATCTATTCTTCATTCAACTACTAAAGTGATTTTAGAAAGTGCAGGTCTGATCTTGCCAAGAATTTCCTATTGACTTCAGGAACAAATATAAAATGCTCTCTTTAGTATTCAAAACCCTTCATAACCTAGCTCTTTCCTATTTTTCCTGTCTTCTTACACCTTAGCTATAGCATCATCTTCTTCAATCTCCTTGTTGTTCTATGAACAAGACACTTGGAAATTCCCTGTGCTTGGAATGTTCTTCATTCTGACTTTACTAAAATCTCACTTTCTACAGAAAAAGCCTTTCTCTCTTAATTCTACTTCCTTTCCTCTATTATTTCCTATCTATCTTGTATATATAACTTGTTTGTGTTTTAGGTCTGAGTTTCATTAACTCTTGCCTAGTTGAGCTCAGTTGAGTATCTTTCCTGAGAAAACAAATCCTAACCTCCATAGAAACTCCAAACAACTCCCAATCTCACCTAGATGCCCCCAAACCAAACATAGGAGACCCCAAATGACTCTTAATCACTATGGAAACCATAAAACCCTGCTTCCTATATTCCATACACTATAAAAAGTCATACTTTCCCCACTACTCTCTGCTGGAGTCTGTTCTGACCCAGTTGGTCATTCCTTCCTTCCACTTATGTTTGTATTGCTGTCCTCCTTGTACTATACCATTGGTTAACCTTTTTTTTCATTCAGTTTGCATATATTTATTTGTTTTTGTTGTTTCATGCATTAATTGTTGAGTTTCTTAAAGGCTGACACTTTCTTTTGTCTCTTTTCATATACCTAGGGCTTAGCAGAATTCTTGGCTCATAGCAAAGGCTTATTAGATGATTAATAATTAATTTGATAATTGATAAAAGTTTGTTTATTGGTTATTCATGGAGAAAATGATATTGAAATATTGTCTAGTGGGAGACTTCTGATAGGTCTTGAAAATAAATATGAAACTTTTTGATAGAATCCAAAAGGTGTAATATTGAAAAATATATTCAGTATTTTGCTTTTAAATTCCCAAGTTTTGCTCATTTATGTAGGCATAGCACATGCTAACAAAGATCTTAGGTTATTTTAATATAGACTTATTCTTCATCCAGCAGCTGGCTGAGTTTTTGAAACAGAAATTGACACTGTGTAAATCCATAGTTACACAGCATTATTTTACTTTGAAAAATCCTCAGGTGCTTGAACAGGCAGGAAGTTGAGATTATGATCATGCATGGTAATTTTGCCCTGACCCCTAATAAGCAGAACTCTTTGCCTTTTGGGGTAGGGGAAATTCCTATTCCGTTTTTAGATATACAAGGTTTTGTTTATTTATTCATGCATTCTGTACTTTCCCCCCCAATCTGAACTGCCTTTGAATTCTCTTACTACTGACTAATTATGTGAAGATACAAGGATATGAAATGACTCATATTTACCTGGTTTGAATATGGGGTCAATCAATGCATGGATTTCTGTCCTGGTGTTCTCTGGAGACTGAAGTTAAGATCTGATCTTCTCTGTTTTATGAAGACCTACTAGGCCAAATCTGAATCCTGATCATGTATTTACTGTGGGGTTTATCATAATGGTATACACTATGTTACACACATAACATGATACTCTCAAGACAAAGTCATAATCCATAAGTCCTGAACCTTCCTGAGAGAGTGAAAGGAACAAGATTATCTTGTCTCCCATTTTAATTAATTAATTTGTTTAAAAATATGTTATTTATGGGGCGGCTAGGTGATACAGTGGATAAAGCACAGGCCTTGGAATCAGGAGTACCCAAGTTCAAATCTGGCCTCAGACACTTAATAATTACCTAGCTGTGTGGCCTTGGGTAAGCCACTTAACACCATTTGCTTTGCAAAACGTAAAAAAATGTTATTTGCTTAAATCAGTGAAAATCTGCTTTCTAACCCCACCTCCCCATTGGGCACATAAGAAAAACCAAACTTCTCTTATAAGCACCTGGTGTCAAGTAAAACAGATTCTACATTGGTCATATCCAAAAGAAATCATCTCCTTTTTCACTCTGAGTCCCTCACCTCTCTTTCAGGAGATGGGAATCATGTTGGTATTGTAGTTGATCACTATGCTGATCTAAGTCTGTCAAAGTAGTTTGTCTTTACCATATTATTGTCATTATAAAATTTTTTCTTCTTGCTCTGTTCACTTCATTTTGTATCAGTTCATATAAGTCTTCCCAGGTTTCTTTGAAAATCTCTCCATCATTTCTTATATAATAATAACATTCCAATGCATTTAAATACCATAACATATTCATCTATCCACCAATTTATGCACCTTCCCTAAAGATTCTCATTATTTATTATTTCAAAAAGAACAATATATAATTTGTACTTTCTTAGAGTTTGTTATATCCTTTTCTGGTTTCTGTTTCTTCATTGAGTGAAATGTCTTCACTCTGTGTGTTGTATATTCTTCCCTCCTTTGACCAGCTCAGATGACCATGGAATTTCAAGTGTCAACTGTTCCCCCCCACACCCAACTCTTTGCTGGCAGAAATGTGCAATTATTTTTACTAAGCTTCCTTTTCCTCTCCCTTCCCCATTTTATTTCTCTCTTTACATTCTTAAGATCAAAACTTAACAGAATAACACTACCAGCCATATCCAATTATACTTCCTCTATGATACTTAATATAGATAGGGTTTAAGGAGATACATGTATATGTGGTAATTTATCTGTGTTCTAACTATTTTGCATCATTCATTTCTGTGTTTGAATTTCAAGTTTCTATACAACTCTATTCTTTTCTTAATAAATGATGAAAAGTTTTGTTTAAATAAAGGTCTATTAATAGATCAACCTTCTGTCTCCATCCCCCTCCCCTGTTCCCCTTACATTATAGTCAATTTAATGAGTAATTTATTCTTGTATTTTGAAGGAATTCTTTTCCTTTGACAGTTGATCAATTTTACTTTTAAAGGTATTGTTTTACCTCAGTCAAATTTTCATTATTCTATTGTGTGTCTCCCCTTTCTTTTCTCAGTTTTTCTTCTTTTTCTCTTCTTTGATTTTTAAAATCCTTTTTTAGTTCTTCCAACAGGTGTTTTTGGATTTTAAACCAATTCACAAACCCCTTGGAGGCTTCAATTTGTAGGTATTTTCTCACTGCTTTCCTCTTCTGAAATGATGGTTTTATCTTTCCTATCAGAATAATAACTTTCTGGGTTTTTTTGTTTTTGTTTTTCTTTTTTTGCTCATTTTGATAGTTGAGTTTTGCTCCTGGAGGAGAGGGGGAACAGTCCTAAGTTTTATGTGCTGGGGCCATCTATTGTTTCAGATGCTAGTGATTTGTTTCCTGCATTAAGGTAACACAACCCATTTCCTGCTAGTTGCATCAGTGTTTGTGGGGTTCAAACTTTGCCTTTTAAAGTGAAGTTGGGACCCTCCCTTCTGGGTCTGCTCAGCCAGGATCTGAGCTGTGCTGTGGCTAAGAGCCTTCTGTTGACTTCTCTGTTTTCCCACCTATGCTGGCCTATAGTCCCCTTTCACCCATGTGATATCTACCTTTTGTGAGGTTCCTCCATAATATCTTGAGTTGAAAATTTCCTTCACCCTGTTTTTTTTAAAAATGGATTTTGTTACTTTAGGGTATTTTTAGCAGTTTACTTTAAAGCATTTTGGGAAAAGCTCCAGGAGCTTCTTAGCTTCTTTGGCTCCACCTTTTATCCTTGTTTTTAATCTTTTACCTCCTGGAATATTGAATGCCTAACTCCTTTACAATTGTGGCCACTAAATTATGTGTTATCTTGTTTGTGATACTTGAATTGTATTTTCTCTTATCTGAGAATTTTTTTTTACATGAAAATATATTTTTGACTTGATTTTTTCTTCTTTCTCTCTCATAACTTATTGAAAAAGATGCTAATGTATCTCCATTGATTATTATGTTTGTTTTAATTTTAGAGAACTGCTTTTTGTAGTATGAAAAATATAATGAATATAGTAGGATGGGGAGGGTTTAGGGAGAATTCAGTTTTGTATACACTAAATAAAAGATGTCTATTAGATATCCACTACAACATATCTGAAAGGTAGTTTCAAATGTGAGATTTGAGGTCAGAAGAGAGACTAGGGTAGATTTGAGAATCATAAATATAGAAGTGGTAATTAAATCTATAAGAGCTAATGAATTTACCAAGTGAGGTAGTATAGAGAGAGAAAAGAAAAGAACCCAGGACAAAACACTAAGGGATACCTGTAGTGAAAGAGTGTCATCTGGAGGAGTAAAAAGAACAGGCAAAGGGTGCAGTGGATAGAGCACTGGCCCTGGAGTCAGGAATACCTGAGTTCAAATCTAGCCTCACACACTTAATAATTGCCTACCTGTGTGACCTTGGGCAAGTCACTTAACCCCATTGCCTTAAATAAATAATTTTTTTTTAAAAAAAAGAACAGGAAAGGATCAGGCAGCTACGTAGAAGGAAAACCAGTAGAGGGGTATGTCTCAAAAAACCTAGACAGAAAAGGGTATCAAGGAGGAGAGAATGATCAACATAGTCAAAGTTTGTAAAGAGTTCAAGGAGAATGAGGACTGAGAAAAAGTCATTGAATTTGACCACTAAGAGATCATTAGTAACTTTGGGAAAAAGTTGTTTTGGTAGAAAGATAATATCAGAAGTCAGATTGTAAGAGATAAAGAAGATAGTGAAAGGAAAGAAAGTGGAGGCACCTAGTGTAGATGATCTATTTCAGTTTCGTTACAAAGGCCAGAAGAGATATAAATTGATCACAGAGATGGAATGATCAAATGAGGATTTTTCAGCATTGGGGAGATAAGGGCATATTTGTAAACAGTAGGAAATAAACCAGTAAAGAAGGATATAGTCTGTTTTCATCTCTGTACTCAGATTATTTAAGGGTTTTTCAGTTTTATTAATCTTTTCAAAGATCGGACTTTTAGTTTTTTGTTTATTTTTTCCAATTTTATCTATTTCACTTCTAATTTTTAATATCTTTTCATTTGTGCTTTTTAAAAAAAGTTTTGTTTATTGAGATCTTGGTGTCTCAGGGAGTGTGGGTTTGTGGCCTCAAGACTAGCTCTTACTTCTTCTTCTTTTTTTTTTTTTAGGTTTTTGCAAGGCAAATGGGGTTAAGTGGCTTGTCCAAGGCCACACAGCTAGGTAATTATTAAGTGTCTGAGACCGGATTTGAACCCAAGTACTCCTGACTCCAAGGCTGGTGCTTTATCTACTACGCCACCTAGCCGGCCCCTAGCTCTTACTTCTAAAGGGTTATTTCCTATAGTTTGGAACCAGGGTTTTAAAATATTTTCCTTTTATTTCTACATTAAACAATTCATTATTTAGGATTTCATTGTTAAACCTACATTTGATAATTGTTATAATTGAATAAATTGAATAAGACTACTATGATTAGCTGTCATATATCTCCTTGGTCACAGGGCAATAAACACACTCACAAATTCATAATATACTTTTGTTTGTGAGCGCTAAACCAATTTATATTTTTTTGTTGTGTTCTGGTCTGTAAAACATTTCTTTTTAAAAAGTTTCTGCCTTTTTATATATATTTTTTAATGTCATTAGCTTTTCCCCTAAAGCCCTTAACCCTCTTTTAACATTAAGAGCCACACCATCTTCCCAGTGCTCTCAACACAGAAGTCATCCTGTATTCCTTACTATTTCTCATTTTCTCCCTCTTATACCCAATCTTTTCTCAAGAATAATAAATTACCTTTATGACATCTTTCAAAAACACCCCCTTCTCTTCTCTTCTGTTATTCCTTGAATTAAGTGAGACTTTCTGACTTTCTATGAAGAACTAGGATACTTAGATTGTATCTATACTTCCTGTCTCCAATGTTGGAAGAAATAGAAGAAAATGTCAAGTACTTCTTAGAAAAAAATGATCAACCTGGAAAATAGATCTAGAAGAAATAATTATGAATTTTTGGTCTACTGAAAGATATGATCAGAAAGAGTATGGACAATATCTTTCAGGATATTAGAAAGACAAAAAATTGTAAAATTCAGGTTACAAACCTAATACAATTGACACCAAATACAAATATAGTTCATGCTACTCAATTTACTTTACACTTTTAAAATACCATATAGTTCCTTCTAGGAACAAGCTGCAATGATTTCTTTTAAATCAAGGACTCATTTAGAAGTAAATATTTGTTTAGTACTTTTCCTTGTAGCATGATGGTTCTTGTAGCTAATCCAAGGAAATTTTACTCAATAGATTCTTTTGGTTTCTGGATTACATTAAAGTAAAAAGGTTTGCACAAACAAAATCAATATAACCAAGATTGGAAGGAAAGTAAAAAAATGAGAAAAAAAATTTATAGTCAATTTTTCTAATAAAAGCCTCATTTCTAACATATATGGAGAATTAAATCAAATTTATTGCAATACAATTTATTCTGCAGTTGATCAATGGTCAAAGGATATGAACAGGAAGTTTCAAATGAAGAAATTAAAGCTATCTATAGTCATATGAAAAATTACACTAAATAACTGTTGATCAGAAAAATGCAGATTTAAAACAATTCTGAGGTACCACCTCAAACCTATCAGATCGGGTAATATGACAGAAAAGGAAAATGATAAATGTTGGAGAAGATATGGAAAAATTGGAATGCCATGGTGGAGTTGTGAATTGCTCTAAGCACTTTAGAGAGATATTTGAAGCTATGCTCAATGGGCTATAAATGCTGTGCAATTGATACAGCAAATCCACTACTTGGTCTATGCCAAAGAGATCATTAAAATTGGCAAATGGACCTGAATGAACAAAACTATTTATAGTAGTTATTTTTGGGGTGGCAAAGAATTGTATATTAAGGGGATGTCCATCAACCTGGGAATGACTGACAATTGTGGTATTGAATGTAAAGGAATACTATTGTACTATAAGAATGGATGAGCAGGTAAATTTTAGACAAAAAAAAAAAAACTTAAAAGATTTACATGAAGTAATACTGAGTAAAGTGAACAAGACCAGGAGAACATTGTACTCAGAAACACTAACACTGTGCGAGACTCAACTATGAATGACTTACAGGGACACTGGTCCTAGAGTAAGGAAGACCCAAGATCAAATCCAACCTCAGATACCTGACACTCACTAGTTTTGTGACCTTGGGAAAGTCACTTAACACTATTGCTTCACCAAAGAACAAAACAAAATAAAACAATCTATGAATGACAACTCTTCCAAGGAATGTGAATCAAAAATATTCCAAAGGACTCATGTAGGAATATCCAGAAAAAGAACTGTGGAATTTGAGTGTAGATCAATATTCTTTAGAGGTCGATCATATCTAACTTTTCTAAAATTTACTCAGGTCCTTCATTTTTGTATACTTCTTTTGGCTGGTTTTCCAAACTTAACTTTCCTTTCTTATTTTAAGATCATCAACATATTACAGAATAACTCCTAATCCTCTGTCTTATTGAATTCCCTCTTTGATCCCTGAAGATAACAGAATTCTGAGGGCATATGTTTTTCAGCTCCCTATATATAATTCCTATTCATGTTTATCTTCTCTTGACTCAATTCATGATTTTTTAAAAAAATTCTTTGTAAATATATATGATAAAAAAGCATTTTCCTAACATGTTATAATAGAAAGATGATTATAATGTGAAACTGCAGATCTACTCCATACAACTTGCTACTCTTTTCAAATGTACAACAAAATTATCATCTAAATTTTTCATTTTTTTCTTCCCTCCCCTTTGTCCTAGACATAAATCAGTATGTATATATGTGGTATGTGTGTGTATGTGTGTGTTTGTGTGTGTGTGTGTGTGTGTGTGTATGTGTAAAATTATTCTATACAAGCTTCTATTTTGCCAATCTATCTTTGGGCATAGTGTCTTTGTTCATATATACTTTATCAGAATTCTTTTCAAAGAGCATACAATAAAGAGAAAAATCCCATGGATGATTTTTTTTTCTTGAGTCAGCTTATGCAGAAAGTACACAGTAATGAAGTACTCAACTTATCAAAGTTGCTACAATGAATTTGATTAATAATATTTGTGCTCTCTTTCTTCTGTGCTACAAAAACAGTTTCTTGTGCTCTAAATATTTTGCAGATGCAAGGGAATAAGAGCCAAGAAAAAACAGTCAAGATTTGAGGTTACAGGCAGGAGACGATCCTTGAATATATTGGCAGGGTAGCAGTGGGAATTATGAGCAGTTAAATTATAAACCTTTAGGTAGGGCACTCCTATCATTGGCCTTTTACTCCTGCCTTTCTGAAGTATTAAAATTCATTTTACATTAGAAAGATAATATTGATAACAATGGAAAGTTAAAGAACTTATTTTTTTTTGATCTTCCTGTCAGGATATATCAGAGCATTAGTATCTTCTTCACATGAAGAAAATCAGTTAACTCCACTAAAAAGCATCCTAGAAACTTGCCTCAAATTTTTGGTGAAACTGAGTCCATACGGGAGATTAGATATTGTGGGGTCTCATGTATAGTTCAGACACAATGATCATGGGATTAGAATACCACATTTGAATTTTTCTGCATAATTCCAAGTTGCTTTTCAGAAGTATTCATTCACAGGTTCACCAACTCAAATATAATAATCAAATATGGCTATTTCCCCCCATTCTGATGGTTGTAAGGTAATACCTAAAATTGCTTTAATTTTAATTTCTTTAATTAATAGTTATTTGGAGCATTAAAAATGCTTTTAATGGAATACATTTCTTACTTTGAGAACTCTTCCAAGGTCATTTAGCAATTGAAGAATTTCTTTTTCTTGTAACTCTGAATAGTTACTTCAATATCTAGGAAATGAGACCTTTTTTTCCAGAGGAAATTGTAAAGATTTAGTTATTATTTCCCTTTTAGTCTTAGCTTTATTGGATTTGTGAAAAAATTTTAATATTATGCAATCTATACTGTCTATTTTATTGTCTTTATTTCTATCTGATTCTCATTTGGTTATGAAGTTTAATCCTATCCATAATTCGGATAGTTATTTTTTCCATGTCTCTCTAGATTGTTTATGATATACTAATATACTAATTTTGACTTGTAAAGTGTTGTATTTTTTTTTTTATCCAGTATGTTTTTTTAGGTGTGTGCAAGGCAAATGGGGTTAAGTGGCTTGCCCAAGGCCACACAGCTAGGTAATTATTAAGTGTCTGAGACTGGATTTGAACCCAGGTACTCCTGACTCCAGGGCTGGTGCTTTATCCACTACGCCACCTAGACCCCCCAACTCATTTCCAGTATGGTTTTGAAGACATCTAAAAGGTAGATCTATCAGAAGCATAGACAAAATACCTTTTTCAGGAAACTAGGTATTAGGGAGGATCCCAGTTAACTTTTTCATTCTGAGCTATCAGACTACCCCAATTTCTATGTATTTTGAAAGCCACAATATTCTTTCTCTTTTTAGAAAGATTTTATTTATTTTGAGTTTTACAATTTTTCCCCTAATCTTGCTTCCCTCCCTCCCATCCCCACAGAAGGCAGTCTGTTAGTCTTTACATTGTTTCAATGGTATACATTGATCTAAGGTGAATGTGATGACAGAGAAATCATATCCTTAAGGAAGAAAAATAAAGTATAAGAGATAGCAAAAATACATAATAAGATACCTTTTTTTTAAAAAAAAAACTAAAGGTAGTAGTCTTTGGTATTTGTTCAAACTCCACAATTCTTTCTCTGGATACCAATGATATTCTTCATTGCAGATATCCCAAAATTATGCCTGATTGTCACACTGATAGAATGAGCGAGTCCATTAAGGTTGATAATCACCCCCATGTTGCTGTTAGGGTGTGTTCTTCTGGTTCTGCTCATCTTGCTCAGCATCAGTTCATGCAAATCCTTTCAGCCTTCCCTGAATTCCCATCCCTTCTGGTTTCTAATAGAACAATAGTGTTCCATGACATATATATACCACAGTTTGTTAAACCATTCCCCAATTGAAGGACATTTACTTAATTTCCGATTCTTTGCCACCACAAACAGGGCTGCTATGAAAATTTTTGTAATGTTTTTATATTTTTTCATAATCTTTTCAGAGTATAGACACAGTAGTGGTATTGCTGGATCAAAGAGTATGTACATTTTTGTTGCCCTTTTGGTGCAATTCCAAATGCTCTCCAGAAAGGTTAGAAGAATTCACAGTTCCACCAACAATATATTAGTGTCCCAGATTTCCCACATCCCTTACAACATTGATCATTGTCCTTTCTGATCACATTGACCAGTCTGAGAGGTGTGAGGTGGTACCTCAAAGATGCTTTAAATTTCATCTTTCTAAGAAGTAATGATTTAGAGCAATTTTTCATATTTCTATGGATCACTTTGATTTCCTCATCTGTAAATTGCCTGTGTATATCCATCCTTTGACCATTTGTCAATTGGGGAATGGAAGGCCAGAATTTTCACCTCTTTTTACTTGTATCCCTGTGACTAAAACACAGTAGTTATTTAATAAATACATTCATAAAGTAAAAACAGAATATCTTTCTGTACATTTTTTCTCTCTCATATTTACACTCTCAGTGGGAAAGTGGAGCAATAGAGAACTTATATGTGAAATTCCACTCATGAGGGGAGACAGAAAGGAGAAAATATGTGATCAATGTACACTCATGAAGGGACAGCTCATATCTTTAGCACCACAAAGCTGCCAAAGAATTCTATGAATTTGGGTATATAACCACCAGATCTGTTCTCTAATAGGAATTTAATTCTTCTACTTCTGTGATACTTTCTGTCAAATACCATCAGGCTTTTGCCACTTCAACTTGTCATCCTTTTCAGTTTTCAGATCACTTAATATCCTGAAAGAGTATCTACTACGCTTTTTTTCATCAGATTTGTTAGCCATCTCTGCCATCTAATTAGTTTTGTATGTGTGTGTATGTGTGTGTGTGAGAGAGAAAGAGAGAGAGAGAGAGAGAGAGAGAGAGAGAGAGAGAGAGAGAGAGAGAGAGAACTATGATTAATTAATCCTTCCCCTTCACAGAAGTGTCTATTTCTTTTAGCTCTCCTTCAACCTCCTTCTTTTACTCAAGTGTTTCTTTGGGGTGCTATCTTTTCATTACATTTTATTTTAAGTTTTTCTTCCAAATTCTCTCTCTCTACCTCATCCTATCCATTGAGAAGACAAGAAATTTGATACCTATTAAATACAATGAAGTTATGAAAAATATTTTTCTGCTCTTTCAATAATCTGAAAAAGTAAGAAAAATAAAGAAAGAAAAATTGCTTTAACTTTTCCTCTTGATTCATTATTATTATAGCATTTCTGTTACTGTGCAGATTGTTCTGTTGGTTCTCTTCAATTTGCTTCAGTTAATGTAAGTCTTCTTATCTCCTTTATGATTTCTTACAGTAAAATAGTATTCCATCATATTCATGTCTGTTCAAGTTTGTTCTTTAAACTCTTCTTAGAACACTTCTGTTATTGATGTCTGCAAACTTTTTCTAACTTCCCTGTCTTCTACTGTTTTCTCTGTCTATAAATTCAACTCTCACGTAAAATAGGACTTATCACTCAGAAAATTGTCTCCAGGTATTTTCTTACTCAATAAGAAAAAATATTGAGGAAAAACTGTTAAATATTTGTTGTAACCTCCTCTTAGTAGTCTTCTATTCTATGTCCAAATTAATGACTGGTTAGACTTCTTGGTAATGTGATTAATAAATGGATGTCTTAGATGCACATGATTTCTCAAATCTTTCCAAAGTATTTGCAAGAGGTAATTGCCAGACTCTAAGATACTAATAACTAAAATTACTGAACTAATTACCAAGAAGTTTAATTCCCTAACCAGATCACTCAGCATCCTTTCCCCCCATGACACCCCTCACTCCAAGTGCAGAAGGACTTATGCTCAGGAATTTTCTTGACAATTTCCTTACTGCTACTACATTTTCTGCACCTTGATCTTTCTTCTCTCCCCTTATCCTCATTCCATTTTTTAGGCAACAAAAAAACAGAATTCAGTTCTGCCCCTGCCCACACCCTGTGTGGAGGTGGTGAAAGCTCATTTTACCTGGGATTGAAGCATCCCTGTTATGTTTCTCAGATAGAGAATTAAGGAGCAGAAGGGAAACACACCACATTTTGTGTATGTGTCTGTGTGTGTGTTGTGTGCATGTCTGTGTGTGTTGTGTGCGTTTGTGTGTGTGTGTGTGTGTGTGTGTGTGTGTGTGTGTTTTGTTCCACCAATCCTGAAGAAAAGGTCACTGTGATCCTCCAAATGATGCTTGGGGTTGAGACTAGGGCTAGAGAAAAGTGAATTTTTCAGTGTAGGAGAAAACTGAGATGGTTTTGATGTCATCTTCCATCAAAGAAAAGGGAAATACTTGTGTATGGAGGAGGATATGAAATGGCCAAAGATCTCAGAAAGAAGAAAATTCAGATTAAAATCTTGAATACTAGGGGCCTCTAGGTGGTGCAGTGGATAAAGCACCAGCCCTGGAGTCAGGGCCCCTGAGTTCACATCCTACATCAGACACTTAATAATTACCAGGCTGTGTGGTTTTGGCCAAGCTACTTAACCCCATTGCCTTGCAAAAACCTAAAAAAAGAAGTACACAGTTCAAAATATTGAATACTAGTGATTAGGGAATGATACTAATAACAGAACCGAAGGTGGCTTCCAGGTCATCTAAATGGCCCAAAAATCAACAAACAAATTATTGTAAATCTAAAGAAAATAATCAACAATGGATGAGACAGAGGACCTTGTAGATTCATAAGAGAGTGTGGGAGTATAGTAGGATCTTCCTGAATGGTTCACAATAGGAACAACAATTTTGAAAACAGAATTAATGGATTGCATAGGATAAATAATTTTCAGAACAGTAAAACTTGAATCCACTGTGGTAAATCTTACCAGAGAAACAAAAGAAGACACAGAGTGATTCTTTCTCTGGTATTTCAATAATAGTGAACTGTATTTTGGGATTGACAAAGAAGATCTGACACTTCTGGACATACATAGGAAAGCATCTGATATATTTTTCCCTTTAAAAGTTATTCTGGATCCATAGTCCCAATGAATGATTCCTATCTTTATATGGGAAAAAGAAAAAATCTTTAGGGACTTAAGAATCATTCATTTTATCCAATTTGGTTTCCAAATGATCCCTCTCTCTGACTCACCGAGATTGATCATTATCTGTCATCTGGATTTGGGCATTGTAAGGGAATGTGCACGCTTCCTTTAAGAAGTCAAATGTCAAAAAAAGTTAAATGTCTTTTTATGTCACTGACTTTTTAAAATGGTAATATTTGCATTCTGACAGTTTGAACAGGTAAGCAGAACTCTTATAAATATGAATTTCTATCTCATGAAACTGTGTGTACACACACTATCATAGTCTGAGTTTTCTAGACTGTAAGATTATATTTTCTAGATTGTATTTGTTATTCATTCTTCATTTTTGAAGAGGACTAATAACATTATAGGGTCGTATCTTGACTTTTTCATGAATTGGGCTTAAGTGAGGTAGAGATGGGAAAAGTCTCAGCCTCTCTCTCTTCCAGAGTCATAGAACTTCAGGGCAAGAAAAATGTTAACAACTGGTCATTACATGAGATGTGGTGGATAATTTTAGTATCTTTGATATCTGACCAAGTGCTAGACCAGGGATGGGGAAACATTTTTTCTGCCAAGGACTATTTGAATATTTTTAACATCATTTTCCTGATATATTTGCTCAGCTATTTAATTAATTAACCCCTAACAAGTTCCTATATATTGAATTTTGCATGTTTCCTGTAGTTGCTGTGGCAATGCTAGACTTTGGGCCTTTTACAGCCTGCCGGCTGGATGTTCCTGTCCCTGCTCTAAACAATTCATGGCACCTGCTTCAGTTATCTTCAAGGCCTCTGGTAACTGTTCTTATCCATACATTCTATTTGGGGAAGACTTCACAAGCTTGAAGTGGACATACCCCTAACTCACCAATAGATTTGAGACCAGGTCAATTTTCTTTTATAACTATAACCCTATAGGAAAACTCTTTCTGTGAATAAATTCTTCATAGTCTCTTTAGAGACATTTTAGATTTTTGTTATGATCATGTTATCATCTGCTCAAGAATATGTCCTCATTCAAAATCTCTATTGTAAATCTCCTGGGGGAAAGAAGATCACTGAAACAGGATGCCTTTACAGTTCAGGGCTTGGTCTAGGTGAGTTTTCGAATGGGGAGTTATCACTGTGGTAGACACAACCATAACTACCGCAGTAATAATAACACAGTGACACAGTTCAGTACATAATCACCTTCTTCTAGAGCATTTATGCAGAAGCTTCAGAAGACTCAGAATTATTTATTAAAAAGTCTGAAAAGAGGAGGGAGCAGCAGATGTAAGAGATATAAAGATAATTTCATGAATTTTTCCACACAGTGGGATATAGAGGAGTAATAATCACTGCAATCCCTTTATTATCTTTGACTGATACTGATTCTAATAGGGAGGGCAAAGAAAATAAGATATGATTAGTCTGTTTATGATATTTACCTTTTGCTACATCATAGTATCTATGTCTATTTGGACCCCAAACCAGTCAGGAAGCATCATGTGGCTTTCTTGTTTTCATCAGTTTTGTTCCTTGTTGCAGGGTTTCTCATGATCATTGGAGCAGCTGATGGTGACAAGGCAAAGATAAATGATATCTGAGTAGATTTTAATAGATGGACAGAATTGGAGATCTATCCTTTTTTAGATTTTTGCAAGCAATGGGGTAAAGGGACTTGCCCAAAGCCACACAGGTAGGTAATTATTAAGTGTCTCGGGTTGGATTTGAACTCAGGTCCTCCTGACTCCAAGGCCAGTTCTAAATCCACTACACCACCTAGCTGCACCCCAACTCTCTGAAGCAGAAAAGACTATCTGTCTTTCTCTATTGTTCTTTTTTTTAAATCCCTGCCCACTTCAATGATACTAATGATTTCTCAGTTATTAAATGCAGTGACCTCATTCTTTTTGACACTGTTGATCACTCTCTCTTCCTTGATACTCTCATCTCTTTAGTCTGGTTTTCCTTCTACCTATATGAACCTTTTTTCTCTGTCTCTTTGGCCATATCTTCTTCCAGATCATGCCCTCTAACTATAGGTGTCCTTCAGTGTTCTCTTCTGGATTTTTCCCCCTCCCTCTATACTTCTTCCTTTGGTGATCTCATCAACTCCCAATCATCTCCATGATGGTGATTCTCAAATCTACCTATTCTGCTAGCATCTACCTGCTGACTTCTAGTCTTCAAATGGCTTTCACTTATTTTGAATGTAATGTCTACCATATATCTTCAACTCAACATGTTTAAACTGAATTTATTTTTCCTAAGTTCTCCTCAACCTCCTGTTTTCTCTACTACTGTCAATGTCAACTCCATCCTGCAAATCTTTAAGGCTCACCATGTCTACGAGTAACTCTGGATGGCTCAGGATATCTTACTTCCCTCCCTTTCTTATCCCATCTGTCGCTAAAGTCTGTGGATTTCTACTTGTAACAATCTCTCCAGTGTGCTCCCTTCTCTCCTCTAACACTGTCATCACTCTACTTTCAGGCCTTGATGTCTGAACTATGGCAATAGTTTATTGGTAATCTGTCCTATGGTCCATCTTTCATTCAACCACTAAAGTGATTTTCCAAAAGTGTAGGTGCAATCAGGTCACTTCCCTACTCAGTACCCTGCAATGGTCCCTACTGTCCTCAGGATCAAATATGAAATGATCTGATTAGCATACAAAACTTTTTATCACCTAGTTGCAACTACCTTTTCAGTCTTCCTAAGCCTTACTCCCCAACATGTACTCTTGGTGTAATGGCACTAAGCTTGTAGTTTGAAGAATAAGACACTTCATCACTTGATTCCAGACATTTTTCTCTGGTTGTACCCATACCTACAGTGTCCTTCTTCCTCCATTCTACCTACTGACCTAGTTTCCTTTAAGGTTTTTAGTTTTTTTTTTTTACAAGGCAATGGGATTAAGTGACTTGCCCAAGGTCACACAGCTAGGTAATTTTTAAGTATCTGAGGTCAGATTTGAACTCAGGTCCTCCTGACTCTAAGATTGGTGCTCTATCTACTACATCACCTATCTGCCCCCCTTTAAGTTTTAAATTAAATTTCATCTTTTACCGAAAACCTTTCCCAGCTCCTCAATTCTAGTGCCTTCTCCCTGTTAGCTACCTTCTCTTTATCCTGTGGATAGC
The DNA here is from genome assembly GCF_037893015.1 of Macrotis lagotis. Taxonomy (NCBI): domain Eukaryota; kingdom Metazoa; phylum Chordata; class Mammalia; order Peramelemorphia; family Peramelidae; genus Macrotis; species Macrotis lagotis. The sequence continues at coordinate 439,853,408 of NC_133658.1, read as the reverse complement.
TTGCTTGTATGTTGTCTTCCCTCATTAGAGTGAGAGTTCCTGTATTTTGCCTCTTCTTGGTATATGTGTGTGTGGCATATAGTAGGTGCTTAATAAATATTTCCTGATTGATTGATTCCTTCATAAAATTGTGATGTTAAGACTTTGGGAGTATATAAATTTATTGCTGATATTGGCCTACTATTTATGGTTCCTTTCTGAGTAACATAACTTCCTTGTTTTTTCCTTTTTATTTCTTAATTATTATGATTTTTTTGCTTTGTCATGATTGATTGAAACTCTTGCTTTTTTGAGGTCTTCACTTGATGCATAGTAAATTTTTCCTATCCCCTCAGTTTTAATTTGTTTATTTGCTCTTTAAATATGTTTCTTGTTCAATCTGTTACTCTTTTTTATTGGAATTTTCATCCCAATTAAATTTTTATGATTTTCAAAATCAATCACCAAGCAATCTATCAAATTTCTAATAAATCATCCATGTGAACTCCTTTATTTTAACTGTGAAACTTTCAGTTTTTAGAATTTCCCAATATGTTGTCCGCATAGCTGATAAGGTTTTATGATCCTGTCCAAAAAGAATGTCAAAAGGATCCTGGAAAGTCCCCAAAGAACTTCCCAGCTCAAGACTTAAAACAAAAATCTCAAATGGTTTTCCATAATAGTTGGACTAGTTCACAACTCCATCAACAACACATTAGTGTACCTATTTTTAAATCTTCCTTCCTGCATTTGTCATTTTCCTTTTCTGCCATATAGGCTTTAAACAAAGTTAGTGTTATTTTAATTTTCATTTCACTAGTTATTAGTTATTTGATGAATTTTCTCTTCTGATAGCTTTGATTTCTTCTGAAAACTGCCAAACTGTTTTCCAGTTTGCTCAATGTTTTAAAAAAAATGAGTTCCTGTCTTCAAAGTTTATAACTTTAGACTTACTCTGCATTATATTATATTAGTTTACTCTGATCATTTACTATTGTATATTGTGTAAACTGTTCCATTCTATTCTAGTCCTGTTCTATTTTTAGCCAATACCAAATTGTTTGGATGATTGCCCCTTTGTAATATAGTTTGAAATTTGATATTACTAGGGTACCTTCCTTCATGGTTTTTCCATTGAATCTTGATAGTCTTGAACTTTTGTTTGTCCAGGTAAATGTTGTTATTATTTTTTCAAATTATATATAACAATTCTTTGATAGTTTGATTTGTATTAAAGCTGTATTTTATTCTGACTTCCGTGGACACTCATCTCCCTTCTTGTTAGCATAATAAATAAATTTATATGTAATCATTATATAGTAACAACAGCAAAAGTAAAATTTCAAAAGGGAAGATAGAAGTCACTTATGACTGTTGTAAACATCAAAGAAATATTACACTTACAAACTATATCCATATGTAGCTAAAATTCAATTTCTCACACTATATGTGCTAAATCAAGGGAAGTCAGCTGGGCCTCATTGAAGGCCCTTTTATCATCCTGCTAACTATCATAGTCTCAGATAAACATCAGACATAGACTAAGACCAGCAGTATATCAAATGTTGCTGATAACTTTAAGATGATGTGGCTATAATGTACTAATGGAAAATGTTGCTAATACCTTCTGTGCTATATCACAGTAACACAGACAAAAGTCTGTCTTCCACTAAAATGTAAAAAAAACCCCAAGAACCAAACTCCTGTCTCCCCCAATAAACTTCTGTTTTATAACACTTCTTAAGCATTCTCTACTCTCTAATCGGTGGTTATGAAGTTACTCTCTGCATCTTTCTTCCTACCCATTTTCTTCCTCTGTGTTTTATTAAAGTGTGATTGAAGCATTACTCCTCCCTGTCACCATAGTCTTTCTTTTTGCATATCTAAAGAACCAGCTGTGTCTGCCCTCTTTTGACTCAGAGGCCCCTCCCCCCAGCCTTGTAGTCCCAATCCCTTATTAATAATTCCAAATGAATTAACAATTCAGTATGGATTTGAATAAGTGAATAGATTCAGGGAGAGTTGCCATTTTTACTATATTGGCTAGGTCTGTTCTTGAGCCGTTGCTATTTCTTAAATTGTTTACATCTGTCTTTATTAGTAGGAAGAGTTTGAAAATTGTGTTCATATTTTGACAAGTAGATTTGCAAGTATTTTATGTTTACATTATTTTCGATGGAATCTCTCTGTCCTGCTGGGTTTTATAGGCAAATGCTGATGCAGACTCATTTTATATCTTCTAACTTTTCTAAAGTTAATTGTTTGAAACTTGATTCTCCAAGGTAAATTAAGTATACCATAATAGCACCTGTGAAGATAGTTTTATTTTAGAAGATGGCAGAATAAAACAGGAAATTGCCTCACTCTTCCCAATCCCCTCCTACCCCAAATAGGTTAAAATAATGCCCCATAGTGAATTCTAGAGTGGAAGGAACAATTAAAGGTCTATGCAAAGCAGTCGTGCTAAGACAACTTGGGAAGATTTAGGAAAGATCTGACTTCCCGAGGCAGTGGATTGGCCCAAGGGAAGTACCTTTTCCAGGCAGAAACCAGTGAGTCGACAAAAAGCAAGGCCTTGAAGCAATTGTGTTGGCAGTAGCCTTAACGTGAAGCTAATGATGACGTGGGGTCTGACTTCCCATCAGGAGAAGATTGGGGAAAGTATGCACAAGTTCCAGATACTTAGGTGAGCACACTTCAGGGAGTTCCCTCAGGAGGGTTGGGGCATCTGCAGGTTGTAGTCACTTCACAGGATAGCTGAATCTGATTTCAGGTTCAGGGCAGAGGGGGAGTGGAAACTTTGGACTTTTGAAGGGACTGCAAAAAGCAATAGCATTTGTGATGGCTGTGGTGCTGAAGTCCCTGGAGGCAGCCCCTGGTGGAGAGGTGCTCAAGGTCACTCATAGAACAAGATATGAAGGGTAGCTAGATGATGCAGTGGATAGAGACCAACCCTGGAGTCAGGAGGACATGAGTTCAAATGTGACCTCAGACACTTAATAATTAACTAACCGTGTGGCCTTGGGTAAGTCACTTAACCTCTTTGCTTTGCAAAAATCCCCCCTCCCCCCAAAAAGAACAAGATGTGAGCTGGAATAGCAGTGACTGCACCTGTTCTTGTATCATAGAACACTGGAAGGACCAAAAAGTCAAAGACCCTTAGATAGAACTCAAAAAACAAGAACATGAAAAAAAGTAAGGTAGAGGATGCAACGATGGTAGAGGAAGGCAGGTACTCACCTGATCTCTCCCAAATCTTTCCCAATACCTGTAAATAATACCCTTAAACAAATTCTGGAATAGTAGAGCCCACAAAAAGATAGATCATAGAAAAAAATTATCTGTTAGCTATATGGATAGAATGAGAGTGCATGATCTAGCAATTTACTTTGAAGGAAGTAAAATGTGATATTTTGTTTACATGAAATTAAAAAAATTGCACAATAAAAGCAATACAAGCAAAATTAGAAGGAAACTGGGGGAAAATTTAACAATAAATTTCTCTGATGCTGATTCGTTTCTCAAACAAAGAGAGCTGAGTCAAATTTGTAAAAATAGTAGACAATTGATAAATGATCAAAGGATATGAACTGGCAGTAGAGAAATCTAAAACCATATCCAAATGCTCTAAATCATTAATGATTAGAGAAATGCAAATTAAAACTCTGAGGTACCAGATCAGGGTTAGATGTACCTAACAAGACAGCAAAGAAAAATGTCATGGTAGAGGAGATGTAGGAAAATGTCCAAAGAGCTGTGAAGCAGTTCAACCATTCTGGATAAAAATATGGAACTGTGTCCAAAGGACTAGGAAACTATGCATATCTTTTGATCTAGCAATAACAATACTAGGAACAAACCTCAAAGATATGAAAGAAAAAGGAAAAATGATCCAAATATACAACACTATTTATAAGCAGCTCCTTTTGTTGTAGAAAATAATTAGAATCAGAGGCAATGCCTATGAATTAGAGAATGCTTGAACAAATTGATGAAAGGGATGGTTTGAGAAAAACTGGGAAGACTCAAAAGAACTGATACAGAATGAAGTGAATAGGACCAGGAGAGTCACCTATGCAGCAATAGTAATATTTTAAGGAAAATATACTGTGAATGACTTAATAACTTCAAAGGATTCTTGATGTAAATCTCTATCCATCTCCAGGTAGTCAACTAATGGACTTCCGCAAGTTTTTGAAAGCTTTTGAAATTTTTAATTTTTTTTAATTTGCAAAAATTTTCCTTTTTGTTTCTTTTTCAGAACATGGCTACTGCAGAAATAGGTCTTGCATGTCCATATATGTATATTTTTTGCCTTCTTAATGGATGGTGAAAATAATGAAAGGAGGGAAAGAATGTGGAACTAAAAATAAAATAAAAATCAAATGAGAATAATTTCTGAAGACTATTAAAATTATTGTTAGAATCAATTAAATAATGTGCTTTGTAAAATTGAAAGATCTATATGAATGATTGCTATTATCTTATTTTTAACATGATTGGTCTTTATGTTCATAGTTATTCATCTATGTTTATAACTGGATTCTTTTTCTTTGAAAACAACATTATTTTGGAAAAGGTGGATGTAACAAAAGGGAAAGGTTTGAGAGCCAGAGTCTATCATAGGTGTACTGAAATTCAGGCACATAAGGATGTATGATTAATTGGACTGATAGCAGAGCAAACACCTTCTAGGATCAAAGATCTAAGTGCTTAGGCTTAAGCCTAGGTTATGATATATGAAATAAGAAAATTTTTGCTTAGACTTTTTCATCTCATACACATACCATAATTTGCCATTTTTCATTTAAATGGTATGTTACCCCCAGTTTCTCATTCTTTTTTTCATAACAAAAAGCTGCTATAAATATTTTACTTTGTTTTTATAAAATTTCATTTATTTATTATTCCAACTACATGCAGAGTTTTCAACATTAATTTTTGGTAAAATTTTGAGTTCCACATTTTTTTCCCTCCCTTCCCCTCCTTTACCTTTAACAGCAAGAAATCTGATAAAGGTTGTCATAATATATTAAATCATATTTTCATATTGATCATGTTGGTTCTTGAAGAACATGGCATTTAGGGAAGTGCATGTAAGGACATACATGTAAATTGGATTTGAGTGAGAGGGGGGCTGTGCTAAGTCACTGGCATCACTTTTACATCCAGAGTCATTTGAATCCAGTGGACAGATATGAAGCAGAAAACTGGAGATAGACCTGGATGCAAAGCAGTCAAGATTAAGTGACTTGTCCAAGATCAAACAGCTATTAAATGTCTAAGGATGGATTTGAACTTAGTTCCTCCTGACTTCAGGGTTGGTGCTGTACCCATTGCACCATCTAGCTGCCCCTATAATTAGTCATGTTGTGAAAGAAGAATCAGAAGAAAAAGATAAAAAAATAAAGCATAATACAAATTTTAAATTGGAAAATAATATATTTTAACTTGCATTTAGACTCCTTACTTCTTTCTCTGGATATGGATGGTATTTTCCATCATAATTCCTTTAGAATTGTCTTTGGTTATTATACTACTGTGGAGATATAATTCCATCATAGTTGATCATCACATTGTTGTTATTAATGTGTATAATGTTCTCCTGGTTTGCTCACTTCAGTCAACATCAGTTCATATAAGTTTTTCCAAGCTTTTCTGAAGTCTGTCTGTTCATGGTTTCTTAGAGAACAATAATATTCCATCACATTCATATACATTTGGTTCAACTATTCCTTAATTGATGACATACTCTTAGTTTCCAATTCTTTGCTACCAGGAAGAAATTTGTCATAACTATTTTTGTATATGTGAGTCTTTTTCAATTTTATTATGATCTCTTTTGGATACAGATCTAGTAGTGGTATTGCTACATCAAAAGGCATGTACAGTTTTATTGTCCTTTGGGTGTCATTCCAAATTGCTCTCAAGAATGGTTGCATCAATTCACAACTCCACTAACAGTGCTTTAGTTTCCTAGTTTTTCCACATCCTCTCCAACGTTGATCATTTTCCTTTTTTTGTCATTTTAGTCAATCTGACAGCTGTGAGGTGGTACCTCAGAGTTCTTTTAATTTGCATTTCTTTAATCAATAATCTTTTGGAGCATTTTTATATGACTATAAATAACTTTAATTTCTTCATTTGAAAATAACCTGTTCAGAACCTTTGACCAGTTGGGGAATGACTTGCATTTTATATATTTGTTTCAGTTCCCTTTATAATTTAGAAATGAGTCCTTTAGCAAAGACTGGTATGCAGAATTGTTTGCCAACTTTCTGCATTCCTTCTAATCTTGTAATAGTTTCATTTGTGTAAAATATTTTAATTAAATGTTATCAAATTATCCATTTTGCATTTTATAATGTTCTCTCTTTTTGGCAATAGAGACTATTTTTTATTCTCCTAATTGACTTATGGTATTACTTTCTATGTCTGAATCCTGTACTCATTTCGATCTTATCTTGGTATAGGTTGTGAGATGTTGATCTTTACCTGGTTTCTGCCATACTCTTTTCCAATTTTCCCAGAAGTTTTTATCAAATAGTGAAATCTTGTGTCAGAAACTGGAGGTTTTGTGTTTATCAAACAATAAATTACCATAGCCATTAACTACCATTACTTTTGTACCTAATCTATTCCACTGACCCACTATTCTATCCCTTAGCCAATACCATTTTTTGAATCTGATACTGTTAGACTACCTTCCTTTGTATTTCCCCCTCCCCCCACAATAATTCCCTTGATAGTCTTATCTTTTGTTCCTCTAGGTGAATTGTGTTACTACCTTTTCTAGCTCTGTAAAATAATTTTTTGGTAGTTTGATTGGTATGGAACTGAAAAAAAATAGATTAATTTAGGTAGAATTATCACTTTCATTATATTAGCAAGGCCTATCCATGAACAATTGACATTTTTCCCATTATTTAGACCTGATTTTATTTGTCTGAAAAATGCCTTGTAATTTTTCCATATAGCTTGTAGTCTTGTTTTAGAAGGTAGATTGTCAAATATTTTATTGTCTTTCTATTTCTTGCTGTTGGACTTTGTTGGTAATTTATGGAAATGATGATTTATATGAGTTTATTTTATATTCTGAAACTGCTGAAGTTGCTAATTGTTTCAAGTACTTATTTAGTTAATTTTCTGGAATTCTCTAAGTATGCCATCATATCATCTGCAAACAATGACAGTTTTGTTTACTTATTGCCTATCCTAATTCCTATAATTTTTTTCTTCTCTTATTGCTAAATCTAACATTTTCCAATACAATATTGAATAATAGCAGCGATAATGGGCATACTTGCCCCCCCCCCCCCAATCTTATTTGGGAATGCGTCTGGCTTATTCCCATTATATGTAATGTTTGGTGATGGTTTTAGATAGATACTGCTTATATTTTTTAAGGGGAAACTCCATTTATTACAACATTCTCTCTTGGTTTTAATAGGAATGTGTGCTTCATTTTGTCAAAAGCATTTTCAGCATTTACTGAGATAATTTTATGATTTCTATCAGTTTTCTTATTGATATGATTAATTATACTGATAATAGTATTATTTTTATTATATTTGACTCAATTTACCCACAAGTACTTAATATTTCTCTAAGAACTTAGATCATTTTTTGTATGTGTGTAAAGAATGTTTTGTGAATTTGTTGATACAGTTCATATTCATATCTTGTTTTTTTTTAGTTTTTTGAAAGGCAAATGGGGTTAAGTGGCTTGCCCAGGGCCACACAGCTAGGTAATTGGTAAGTGTCTGAGACCGGATTTGAACCCAGGTACTCCTGACTCCAGGGCCGGTGCTTTATCCACTGCGCCACCTAACCGCCCCTATAGAACATATTAATAATTATTTTTTTATCGCTAATATTTCTTTGGTAATGTATTCATCTCAAATAAGTTATTTTATACAAGACCTCCCTGAAAGGCAGAGGTCATAAAGGTAAAAGTACAATGGGCACCATAACATAATATACCTCAATGAAATAGTTTGAAGTTAGATTATAATTTACAATTTAAGTGATTTTATAAGAAAACTAATTTAAGGGGCGACTAGGTGGCGCAGTGGATAAAGCACCGGCCCTGGAGTCAGGAGTACCTGGGTTCAAATCCGGTCTCAGACACTTACCAATTACCTAGCTGTGTGGCCCTGGGCAAGCCACTTAACCCCATTTGCCTTTCAAAATCCTAAAAAAAAAATTGTTTTATAAATGTTAAAAAAAACTCTTTCAAATGATTCCTACTTGAATCTTGTAAGACAAGAATTCTATAGTAAATAAAGTAAATCTAATAAGTCTTCATTTGGAAGTATATGTAATATTTTACATCTGTGGCAAACCTCCCATTTCTCTATTAAAATATAACAGAAATCTATTTTTTCTCCTATACAAACCAAATGAAAAAAATATAAATATATAACATAATAATATATAATATAAATATAATAATAAAGAATATAAAAAAATATAAAAATGCATAATCAATCAAAATAAATTCCTTCTATGAGTATAAAAAATGGTTGTTTGCACTCTAAATGTATCACCTCTGAAAACATGTTTCATCATTGGTCTTCTGGAATCATGAATGGTCATTACATTTCATAGCTTCAAAATTGGTGTATTATTATTATTAGTGTATAAATTGTTCTGGAACTGCTTGTTTCATCTTAATCAGTTTATAAAAGATCAAAATTCATTTTTGTAACATTGGTGTTATGTATAAATTGTTCTTTCTGTTGATATGGTGAATATATATATATATATATATATTCTCTTTACTTGACTCTAACTTCATATAAATATTATACTTTCTTTTCTAAACCATCTATTTATATATTTCTTATATAGCATAATTGTTCTCCACTTCATTCATATAACACAACTTAATCAGCCATTCTTCAATGAATAAAAATCCTGTTAGTTTCCAGTTTTTGCCATTAAAAAATATTCCCTACATTTATTTATTTATTTATCTGTTCATTCATTCATTCATTTATTTATTTATTTACTTTTAGGGTTTTTTTTTTTTGCAAGGCAGTGGGGTTAAGTGGCTTGCCCAAGGCCACACAGCTAAGTAATTATTAAGTGACTGAGGCTGGATTTGAACTCAGGTTCTCTTGACAATGGGGCCAGTGCTCTAACCACTGCTCCACCTAGCTGCCCTTCCTACATTTATTTTTATGCTCAAAGGATCTTTTCTTCTTTCTTTTATCTTTTTTGAATATAGGTCTAAAGACTGGATCAAAGAATACTCACTGATTAGTAACTTTTTGTATATAATTTCCCAGTTGTTTTTTTAGAAGAATTGTGTGAGAAGTTGGTCTAAATCTTCTATCTAGTATAGTTCTGAAGACCATAAGAAACTATTTTCACAGGGGGAGAGACAAAAATTTTTGAGAAAACTGAATGTTAGGGTAATACCCTGTTGACTACCTCAGTTTTTGTGTATTTTGAAGAATCTTCCATTCTTTTCACTACTCTATCCAATAGTAGTTGTTTAATAGATATTTAATAGATATTTGAAATATGTTGATGTATTTCACTTATTCCAGTCAGCTAAATGGCACAAATAATTATAACAGAGGCATTTTTAATTAAATAGCTATATAATTAAACACAAAATATCCTTCTCTGTTCCAACTCCAAACCTTATACTTTATCTCCCACAAATGTTTACATACTTAGTGGGAGAGTGAATCTCTAGGTGATTTATATCCATACATATCCATAAATTTAGGGAGGTATACAAAAGGAAAATATATGCATACATGGAGGTGCATATTTGGAGGGAAAACTCATGTTTTCAACACAATAAAGTTGCCAAACTATTCTATTAAAATGATTGATCTTGCCATCATTTTCATGAAATCTGAAATTTTGATCACAATCTGTTATCATTCCATCTCTACCTCTATCTTGCAATCTCATACCTTGTTCTTCTTTCTTACCATGATGACCTATCCCTGGAACCCTTAGTTTTTTCTAGAACCTTCTTTCATCTTAATTCTTTGGTGAATCAATTCAACTCTTATACTTCATGTGTTTGTACATTTTTAAAAGATTATTTTAGATTTTTTGCCTCCTCCTGAAAAGACAGAAATTAGATCTCTTTGCCTCTAGTGTCAATTACTAGTGTCCATTCAAAAATCTCTCACTCCCTCTCTCTCCCAACTTCCCTCCTTCTCTTTCCCCTTCTCTCTCCTCCCTTCTCATATTCTTTCTCTGTCTCTGTCTCTGTCTCTCTGTCTCTCTATCTCTGTGTCTCTCTGTGTCTCTCTCTGTTTCTCCCTCTCTTCCTACCCTTCTGTCTCTCTTCATATACGGTCATTTCTCATCATTTATGAACTTAATTTTCACATATTTAAGTGACTTTATTAATAACCTCATTTTTACATTTTTCATTGGCAATGTACACTTTCATGTCTTTGAACAGCAGAGGAAAAAACTGAGAGGTACACATGGTGGCATTAACAAATTGATGATCACACTGTCATCTGTTACAATAGAAGGTAAGATTCAGATTAAAAAAGATTTAGTTTTGAAAATTTTATTTGTTGTATGGCATTTATGGTACTGTAGCTTTTATGCTTTATGAAAAACTAAATATTTTCTGAAATTGATGTTTTTATTGCAATATTAGTACAAAAGGTCATAAGATTAATACTAGGGAATTGCTAATGTGAAAAATGGTTTTCATATTACCAATTAGTAGCCCAGAATTTTTAATGTCTAGACATGAGTATCTACACTATTTTCTCTGGTTTGTGCCAACCTTTAAGAAACTCAGAGTATTTTTAAGACTGGTCTTTTTAAGGTCCTTTAAAGTAAAGTCTCTCTTGGGAAAATTCTACAGTAATCAAATTAGAAAACATCTTCTGCGCTAAATTAGGTTTTTATTGTTGAAGTTATTACCGTGGTAGTAGTAGCCCCCGTAGTATGCACTGTGTGTAACTCTCCAGCAATAACCTAGTAAGTCTGAAATGAATCTAAGAAGTCTTGTCACTTCCTTTTTTTTCCTTTTTAACATTATTTTTCTTATCTGCAACCTTGAAACTCTACTCTTGTCTTATTGTTCCTAACAATAAGGGGAGAAATCATTGTGGAGAGGAGACTCATGTTCTTCATTACCTCTAGTAATAATGGATGCCCAGCAGTCAGAATAGGCATAAGAACCACACTCCCCAACCTTTTGGTTCTATCTCCAGCATAGTCCTCACAATCATCTTAGGGGAAGTAATTCCTATGGAGAAGGAATACCATCCCTAAATATCTGTCAAACATCTACCCCATAAAGAGAAGGCAAACCAATTTTTCTAAAGCAACAAGGTTCTCTGAGAAAGAGGAACAAGAGGTACCAGGTAAATAAAAAATGTTTCTAGCACCCTAACCAACAACTCCCTTTAGACAACTTATGAAAAATCCTGTGTCCAAGAACCTTTTAGAAGGTTGAGGAGAAAAAAAATATTGTGGAAAGGAAAAGTTCCCTTTTCAATTCACCACTACCAGCAATAGTTCCTCACCACTACCACTAACAGCTTTTGAAAACAAAACCTCCAAGAATGGCAGCCTTGACTAGACCATGGCTCTTTCCAATCTTGTCTTCACAGCCATCATCAAGGGATGGAAGTCTCTAGAGAGAAAGTCATCCATCTGCCCCCTACTTAGAAATAACTTCCACACAGCAAGTAAGCCAGAGTACCTGAAGCAATAAAGTACCCCAAAGGAGAGACAGTAGGCAGCAAAGTCAAACCACCATCTTAATCTCTATTTCCTCTCAGATTTTCATTGACATATGTAGTTACTCAAAAGTCTTAGTATCAGCAGTACTGCTAGCCTAATACTTTTAGTCACCATCCTGAGAGATTCAGCTTGCCAACTACTACTGCAGGTAGTAAAACCATATCTCCTAAAGACCCTGAAAAAGAAAGTTCTGTTCACCAAAGAAATAGCACTATAATCCAATATCCTAAACTAAAATGATTTTATCAGTTGAAATTACATTAAGGAAGAGAAATTAACATCTGCTTTGTTGCTGCACCCTAAAGACTATGGGAACTTTCTTTCTGGTTTACAGTTGAAATCTGACATACATCTCCCTTCATCCTTGAGGACAGGAATCCATAGTGTTTAGTATAGCACTTTGCACACAATAAATGCTTAATAAATGTGTTACTCATTCATTCGTTCAAATCAAGAGTCATGAAACTTCCTGTGGGTATATCTCCTCTTTTGTTGTCCTCTAAATATGGAATGTCATCCCATAGTCATCTAGATATGGAATATGATGTATCTATTCCCTGAAATGAACAGTGTGGTAATTATTTCCAATGCTGTCTGAGAATCCGAGCTATTTGGAATGGCATCATCTCCTTGTCCCCATAAAAGGTATAGAGTAATGGAAAAGAACATTGAATTTAGTGGAGATACAGAGGTTTGAATTCTTTTTTGATCTTTAGTTTTTGTGTGAATATAATAGATCCTAGTATTTACTTCTTCAAAAATAAAATAAGTATGGTAATACTTAAAATGTAAGATTGAATGAATATAAAATGTGATAATATATGTTAAAAGTCCTATATAAAGGCCACCTGTTATTAGAGGGCCATAGAGCTTTTCTTAGTAAAGTTCCAGCCACAAACCCCTTAATTCAGAGGCTCTGGTAGATGTATAACCAGTAGATGTCACTGTGGCAGGCAAAACTGTTTCACCAACTATCTGGAAAGAGTTGGAACTGAATACTTCCAAGTTCTGCTCAGTAATGAATATTACTGTCCGGGTCCTGCTCAGACTTTTACTGGAACCTTTTGCCATTACTTTCTCCTACTTTCTTCTTCCTTTTGGGGTTGAATATGGCTTAGCCTAAGAAGCTTGTTCTGGTCGAGAGTAGGTACCAAAAAAGTTCTGGTTTAGTTACCAAAAAGAAAGCCTCAGACTCTATTTAAAAGTTCTGTATATTGGGAAACTTATTGAATTATCAATAAAATAATATCCATGTTCCTGAGCAAGCTAGATATTTCCCGAGATTAGAGTCCCGTACCTTACATTCTATGTCCATTTCAGCTAACCACTGGAGCATCCCTTTAATTCTCTCTGTATTCCATTAATATGTACGCATGCATCCTGATAGTTATAACTGATATATATATATATATATATGTCATATGTATACACACATATAATGTATAAATGAGTGTATAAGCATATGTATGTATATTTAGACATACATATATAAGTGTGTATCCTCCCCGATGCAGGAGAGGGAGCACTGATTTCCAGATTAATCAGGAGATAGTTGTATACTAGATAGTGGCCACTGGAATTTGGAACCCCGAAATATATGACAATGTCTGATGATAAGTAAGCAGGTGTGTGTGTGTGTGTGTGTGTGTGTGTGTGTGTGTGTGTGTGTGTGTGTGTAAAGCTGGAGAGAGAAACTTTTTAGTGCTTCCTCACAGTTTTTTTTAATTGGACTTGACATTTCACCAAATGGCTCCAGAGTTTGGGGAGGGGAGGGAAAAGACCCAAAAAATAAACCGGGGTGGGGTGGGAGGGGAGATCTGTCTCTAGTGGACAAAGGATGTACTCCCTTCCACCCTTGGGGGTGAGGGTGGGGTGTTGAACCGAACTAAAAAGTAGTTCTATCCTCCTGGGTCCTGGGAAGGAGGGGACAGGGTGAAGGCTGCTGTTTCAATGTCATGGATTATTTTGGAGGGGAGGAGGGAAACAGGGAAGGAGCAGTTGGAAAAAGTCGACAGATATCAGATAGCTGCTCTGGTTGTCCCCCTAGTTGGAATCATTTCAGTGAGGTGGTAGGGGAGTTCCCGGTTATCGGGGTTGAGGTATCCACTAGCTGGTGATGCGGCTCCAAGCGGGGCTGGGAAGGTGAGTCCGCAGGAGATGTCAAGGACTTGACTGCCTCCTCTGGGGTCTCCTGATGCATAGGGGCACCTGCTGGGGGTGAGTCCCACCCGGTCTGCCCAGGACCAGGAGATTGTTGTCTTCTAGGTTGAAAGGGAGGCCGATTTGGTGGGCGCTGGGGCTCGGGTCATGAGCCATCTGTGGGATGGGTTTGGTCTCTCCATTTCCACCTTCTCTGGGTGGGCTGTTTTGGAGGCCGAGGGCCGAAAGGCCTTCAGTATCTGGGTCGGAATCTGGGTTCATCTCCCTGCTTCTGGTCCCCTTCTAAGGGAGCTGGGTCTTTGGGCTCTCCTCGTCTCTGTACCCTCCACAGGCTGCTGCTGGTCGGAGGGCTGAGGGCCCCTGAAAATGTTGTCTGTAAAAGAAAGGGGGTGGACGCGGTCGGTGAGGTCGCTGACTGGGGTCCTCGGCTCGTTCCCCTTCACTACCTGGCTCTGCTACCCTTGTAGGGGCGCTGCCACCGGGGGCGGGGTGTGCAGCAGGGACAGGGAGGGGAATAAATGTAAGAAAACTTTGTGGGTTAGGAGCATAGAGACTGCCTTTTACTGGTACCCCCCACCCCCGAACCAGTCGCGTCGCTAGCTTCTGCACCCCTTCTCTCCTTCCACTATTTTCCCATCCCAACCCGCGCGGAAACTTCCGAGGGTTGTTTCTTTTAATGGCTTTAATGGTTTAAAGACATCCTCCTGTTAAAGTCATTCCTGTTGAGAATCCATAATCATTTCGGACGTCGAACTATTTGACAATGGCCAGAACTTGGGTTGCCAGCAGCAGTTTGTCGGCCTGGCTTCGGGCGGGGGGTACGGGGTCCCCCGGGCTGCCCTCGTCGGGGCGCCAGGGGCTGCAGGGATCCCGGCGGAGCAGGGGGAGGCTTCCACTCCCCCTCCCATCCTCGCCCCCCGGGTGACACCACCCCGACCCCCGCCGCATTAGCATGTGCCGCTGCCCGGGTAGCGGCCACTGTCTCCACCTCGCTCATCGCGGTCCGGTACCGGCCTGACCCTTCCTCACAGTTCTTAAGAGTACATTGGAGCCACCTCTTACTAAGAAAGTTACTTGTGGTTTTTCAGTGTGAATCTCAGAAATCAACAACTACTACAAATTGGAGGTTCATTTAGGAAAGTAATTAAGAAAATGTTAATAAGTTAAATGGAACTTTAAAATGTTTCCTGTATGTTTTCCTTTCTTTTCGGAGAATTTGTTGTTAAATGTTTACTAACACACTACTGGTATAGGTCACTCTCTGGAAACAAGCAGTCTGAATTACCTTTTCCCTGTAAAACAGAAGCTAACAATTTCTTAGTCAATAGATCTAGTGATAGTAGATTTTGGCTTTTCGCTTGCTATTCACTCTATCTCTCTGTCATCCCTAGTCCAGATCTACACCTTCTTTTGGACTCATGTAGTCCCTTCCTGACCAGGTCAAACCATTTATTCTTGAGCTAAGGATACTGGTCTTCAAGATTCCTATACTAAAAATCTGAGAATGTGGGGTTAGTCCATAGAGGCCTCTTCAGTCATTTGCAAACAGCTGGCTTTTTTGTAATTGTTTTATGAATATATTTAGAGTGATTTCAAATGAACCAGCAGAGCTATTGAGAAATATGGATTGTCTTGAGTATCGATTTAAAGGGGAAAGGATATCAGCACACAAAGACTCTTGCTCCATCTTGAATCAGCACATTGAACAGAGATTGTCAATGGTTCTTGAATGGCCACATCTTGCCATGAGGATAGCATTTGCTGGCATTTAAGTAATACAGATTTGAAAAGAATTTACTTTTTTTCACTCCAAAACTTTTATCAGCCAGATCACAGAAAGAATAACTTAGGAAAGTGATGGTAAAAGGTCTAGGTTTTCTGTTGGGCTCTCAGAACTGATCAAAGTTAACATTCCATTTTTCTGCAGGCCTCATCCTCCAGACTTCTTTCACCACTGATGTTCCTTCTCACTCTGGAAGTTACCCTTACCATCATGCTCCAGAATCTTTTTTCATTCTAAAATTCCCCTGAAACCTTTCATGCTAGAAAATATTTCTGCTCATGTGACCTTTTCCTCTCAATGCTCAATTCATCCCAGAATTTCCATTTTTTAGAAAAGGGCTAGGCCAGCCATGTTCATTCCTTCATTCCTTTCTGGTCCTTTTCCTCTATCTCTATCAACCACAAACTTGTTCCTTGAACTTATCTAATCATTTCCTTCTTCTCTTTTCCTAGGACTCATTATTGTGTTATAAATTCCTCCAACCTTCAATGCCTCCCCCACCTTAAGCGACAGCTTTCCTTATCATTCATCTCATACTAGTCTGCCTTCTTTAAACTCCTACAATACTTTTCTTGTTTTTCATGGCACCACAGGGAAGAATTTAATGTGCTTTTTGAAAACTGAAGAGAGGCATTCTTCTGGTTGAGATGGTGATGGGAAAGGATATAGAATAGTCCATTTCTCCCACATTTACTCCAATAAAAAATCTAAAAAGGGAACCAGATTGAGTAATAATTGAGAAATCCCAAAAGAAACATTTCATTTGTTAACTAAGAACTATTTTGAAAAAGAAGTAAAAATATGTGGATACTGTATGAATATCCTCAAAGGAAAGAGAACATAAGATCAAGTAAGCATCTTGAAGATGGTCATAACAAAGTTACAGGCCGAATCTTGCAGCAGGAGGCTATACCGTATAATAAGAGCAAAGTTTTCTGGACAAGACAAATCAGCTTAGACAGTTTTTCTTAACAAAATACTCAGTACCTGGCTTTTTACTGTTCTTTCCTCTCAAATCAGAGGGAGTCATCAGAACCTTCAGCTCTTTTGAACTTAAAGCATTGAAGCATTATTTGGAGAGCATTGAAAAACATTATTTGGAACCAAGGGACTTGAAAGTCTCTCCAACTAATCAAGTAGCAGATAAATGAAAGAGACTGAACTGGAACTACTCTGGTCACTAGTTTCTTTATATAGTTCTTACAGGCTTCTTTGGGCCTCCTACTTTTTCTTTCCTCTATTGTTAAATTCTTCAATCTCTTCATTTTATAGATCTCTGACTCATAAATTTTAATGGATTAAATCAGAACCTACTGTTCTCAATATTTTAAATTTCATTTAAAAAATAATAAATAACTAAATTTTTCCTATTTAGGTTAAAAGTAGATAGGTTGAAATAAGTAGATTCTGCATTAGAAATTTATTACTTATAAGATCTTTGGGAAGTTACTTAACACTAATTGTTTCAGATTCCCCATTAATAAAAAACTACCATCCTTAGTGTGTGGATAAAATGAGAGATATTTGTAAAGTGTTTTCAAATCTTAAGATACCTTATACATTTTAGCTATTGTTATTCCTTTTTTTAAAACATTTTATTTGAGTTTTACAATTTTTCTCCCAATCTTACAACCCCTCCCCCCACCATGGAAAGCAATCTGTCAGTCTTTATTTTGTTTCCATGTTGTACATTGATCCAAATTGAGTGTGTTGATAGAGAAATCATATTGTAGGGTTCTGGTTTTTAATCCACTCTGCTATTTGCTTATGTTTTAAGGGAGAGTTCATCCCATTCACATTCAAAATTATGATTACTAATTCTTTATTGGTCTCCATGCTATCTTCCCTCTGCTTATATTTTCCCCCTCCCCCTTTATCCTTATTCCCCAGTATTTTCTTTCTGAATATCACCCCCTTCAGTGTGTTTGCCCTCCTATATCACCCCCTCTCCTTTCTTTCCCCTTTCCCTTTTCCTTTTTCCCTTCCCTTCCTTTTGTTAGTTTCCCCTCCCCCTCCCTTTCTCCATCCCCACTCCCCTTTTCCCCTTTAACACTTGAAATGTTAGATGTTTTTTAAGTTAAATAAGTATGATCTGGTCTCCAGTACAGAAAGACTCCCTTGAAGAAATAAGACTTAATTCGAAGTCTGATGAGAAGAAGATTCAAGTGTTTCTCATCTCCTCCCTTCTTCCCCTCTATTACATTGGTATTTTATAAATCTTAATATAATGAGATTTACCCCCATTCAATCCCCTCCTTCCTCCTGGCTCCTTCCTGTCCCCCTTTTTCAGGAGGTAGTGTTTTTAAAAATCATTCTATCTGAGTCATAGAAAATTCTGAGTATCTGTCACTTTTATCTAAGTACATTCTATCTAATGGAGTTAAAATTCTTGAGAGTTATTAGAGTCTTTCTCACAAGTGGTGTTAAAGCCAGTTACATCCCATTGGATAGCATTCTCATGGATAGGTCATGAATGGCCATCATTTCCGGCTAGGTATATTCTCTCTGTTAGAGTTACAGTTCTCAAGATTTATGAGAATCTTTTCCCCCATGCTGGGATATACCCAATTTCAACTTGTTGGATAGCATTTTTTTCTTTTACCACCCTCCCTTTTTTTTACCTTTTCATGTGTGTCTTGAACCTCCTGTTTGATGTCCAAATTTTCTATTTAGCTCTGGTCTTTTCATCAGGAATTTTTGGAATTCTTTCATTTCATTAAATGTCCATTTTTTCCCTGGAAGAGAAGGCTCAGCTTTATGGGATAGTGGATTCTTTGCTGCATTTCCAGCTCCCTTGCTCTTCAAAATATCTTGTTTCAGGCCCTTTGATTCTGTAATGTTGATGCAACCAGGTCCTGTGTAATCCTTACTGTGGCTCCTTGATATTTAAATTGTTTCCTTTCTGGCTGCTTGCAGGATTTTCTCTTTTATTTGATAGTTCTGGAATTTGGCCACAACATTCCTTGGTGTTTTCATTTTAGGATCTTTTTCTGGAGGGGATTGATGTATTCTTTCAATAACTACTTTGCCCTTTGGTTCCATGATATCAGGGCAATTTTCCATCACTAGATCCTGCAATATTAAGTCCAGGCTTTTTTTCTCTTCAGTGTTTTCAGGAAGTCCAATAATTTTCAGGTTGTTCCTTCTTGACCTATTCTCGAGGTGTTGCTGATGAGGTATTTTACATTTTCTTCTATTTTTTCTCTTTCTTGATTTTGTTTGACAGGCTCTTGCTGTCTCATGAAGTCATTAGTTTCTGCAGACTCCATTCTACTTTTTAGGGAGGAGTTTGCTTCATTAACCTTTTGCAATTCCTTTTCCAGTTGGTCAATTCTACTTTTGAAAGAGCTTTCCATTTGACTAATTGAGCTTTTGGGAGAATTATTTTCTTTTTGCATTTGTCCAATTGAGGATCTGAGAGATTTATTCTCATTTTGTATTTGTCCAATTGTATTTTCTAAAGATTTGTTTCCTTGTTAGAAGGTATTAATCTTCTCTTGGGTTTCTTTTGCCAAATTTTCTAATTGATTTTTAAAATCTTTCCTTATTTCTTCAAGGGAGTCTTTCTGTACTGGAGACCAGATCATATTCTCCTCCGAGATTCTAGGTCTCTCTGAGTTAGGGTCGTTTCCTTCCAATAATTTTTCTATGAATCCACCTTCCTGCTGACCCTTCTTCATTTTGCTAAGACCTTGAGTTGGGGAGGGGCTGGTTCACAGGGGTTTGGTGTTGGGATGGCTAGATACTTTACTCACTGAGTGCAATTTCCCTGACTGGCCAGTAGGAGGTGCTGGTTGCTTTCTCTGAAGTGTCTGTGACCTTGATTGAGGCCTTCTCCCTTAGCTTGAAGGGAGCGTTTGAAGCTATTGAATCCTTTTGCCTTCAATCAATGGTGAGCTTTACCCTGGGGTGAGGTCATTCCTCTCCCTATTGTCAGCTGGGCTGGTTCTTCTGCTCACACACCTGGGCCTGAGGAAGTAGTCTGCAAATTTTTGTTCTGGGAAGGGGCCTCAGCTTCAATGGAGCCATGGACTCAGAATTCCTCAGACCTGAGGAGCCCAGGGATGGTGTCCGCAGCTCTCCTGCAGTGGAACTTTTCCCCCAGCCCTGTTGATAAACTCCAGAGTGTCAGCGCCAACACCAGTGCCTCTGCTCACTAGTTGACTCAAGCCCCCGCCATGTAGCCCCACCATTGATCCAGCAGCTCCATCTCTCGGGCCCTGGGACTCCCTGGCTCCAATTCAGCAGCTAATCTGGCTGATTGGGGCTGATCCACCCTCTGTGCCCAGACTCACCCACCAGAACTTACCCAAAGCTGCAGAATATAAACACTGAGGTAGATTTCTTTCTCCTGGCTTTTCTTTCTGGGTTTTGTGGGTCAGATTTCTGTTAAGAGGTTTGTTACATATGATAGATGGGGAAAGATCAGGAGACTTTAGAACTGTGCCTATCTTCTCTTCACCATCTTGGCCCGCTATTGTTATTCCTTAATTTTATTGTAGTGTTTAAGCATTCATGTGAATTTTTCTTCTTTATTTTTAACTTCTTTAGTTAAATGCAAATATGCTAAGAAACCATAATTCTTAGTGGTCCTAAATTCCCACTATGTGAGATGAATCTGCCCACTTAAATAAAATTCAGAGATTTCTCATGCTATTAAGAGAAAAGATTTATTATTCAATTCTCAAGAATTGGAGCCCCATTCTGCCTTAAAACAAGGAGAGAGGTACCAGAGGAAGGAATCATAAATCTATTTATCCTAAAGCACCCCCCCCCACTGACCTATCCTCATTATTGAGGAATGTGGTCTTCACAATCTAGACACATAAATTAATCCAAAGAAAAAGCATATGATTCAGAGACAGGTTCTCCCCCTCCAGTTCAAGGAATGTACAAACATCTGGACTTCAATTCAGATAAGACAGGGTCAGTTAACTCTTTACAAGGTAGCATTAAGATGCTTGTCAGGGGAGGAGGGGAAGAAGAGACATAAAACACAGCTCAACTATTTCTAATCTATAATATTCTACTGAAGAAATCTCAGACTTTATCCCATTCACCAGTACACTCTTCAAACCTGTTGTGGATCCCTAATCATCTCTTTAATGAATAGTTCTTTAGATTTTTCATGTGAATATAGGTAACTGTCTGTTCATATCCTTTGACTATCAATTGGAGAATGCCTACTATTTTTATGCTTTTGAGTTCATTCCCTAGATAGTAGAGAAATTAGATTTTTAACTGAGAAACTTGCTATAAATTTTTTATAATATATTATCTATTTATCATAATGTAGTTTCCCTGATTATCTCTTTTAATTAGGTCTATTTTTGTTTGAACTTTGAGATCATGATTACTACCCTTGCTTTTTTAATTTCAACTAAAGTATAAAAGATTCTACTCCAGTGTTTTATTTTAAATCTGTATACATTTCAACTATATCACCACCAACTATATCAACTATATTTTGGATTTTGGTTTCTAATGTATTCTGTTAACTAATTTCAATTGGTGAATTTATCCCATTCATATTTACAAGTATGATTGACACATAGTTTCCTCCATCCTATTTTCTTCTGTTTATCTTTTGCTCTCTCTTTTTAACTTATCCTACTAAAAATTTGCTTTGTTTCTGACTACTAACTCCTTTAATCACTCTCTCCTTTCCCCACCCACTGCAGTTCTTTTAACCTTTCTCTTCCTGTTCTGTTGGCAAGATAGATTTTTTTTAATATCTGAGGGTTCTTTCTTTGAATCAGTCCTCATGAGAGTGAGGTTCAGGCACTAACTCATTGACTATATTCCCTTCTATTGTTCAGAGATCTGATTTAAGGTTGTTTCAGAGGGAAACTGAGAAAAATTCAGGCAACTTCTTAACTTCTCTTCTCCCTTGGCTATGCTTAGTGACTTTTTCTCAGTGTATCTCTTTATCTTCCTTGCATGCCTCTTTCATTTGAGGAAATTTCTCCCATTGCATCTCTCTTTCTCACCCCTCCATTTTAATTTTGTTCATCGTAACATAATCTACTCATACTCATGCCCTTTGTCTACATAAATTACTTCTAATTGCCCTAATAAAGATAAAATTTTTAGGAATTTTAATAATAATCTTTCCATACAGAGAATAGTTTAATCTTATTGAGTCACTTATGATTTTTCTTTCACATTTATGTTTCTTTTTAGTCTTGTGTTTGACTATCAGATTTTTTGTTCAGTATTGGTCCTTTAATCAAGAATGCTTGAAAGCTGGAGTGGGGTGTGAATTGTAGGGTGTATTCAGGGAAGACTAGCACCTCTGATATAAACTCTGCTGAGCTCTTTCCACCTTTGGGGTCTTCCTAATCTACCTATCACTTGTGGGTCCAAGAAACTGTATCATGCACAGAGGCACACCCAAGAAAACCTTTTTGCAGGGGTGACTGTATGAGGATGAATGTAACCAAGGGATCTTAGATCCATTGGTGAAGCATGTGATGACTTTCCATGGTGGATTTGACAGAAGAGAACAAGTTGTTGCAATGACCATGAAAACACCTATTCTCAGCTATACAATGATCCAAAACAATCCCAAAGGACTAATGATATAAAATACTATCCAACTCCAGAGAAAGACTGATAGCTTCTGAATATAGACAAAAGTAAACTCTTTTTCACTTCTTTCATTATTTTTTCTTGTTCCACAAAGTGACTAATATGAAAATATGTTTTACATGTATAATCTATATCAAATTGTTTACCATGTTAGGGAGATAGGAGAGGAGTGAGTGAGAGATAGAATTTGGAACTCAAAAAAAGAAAGTTAAGAATTGTTTTTACATAAATTTGGGAGGGTAACAAAATATTTTTTTATAAAGAGAGAGAACTGAACTAGAGCCAGAATTGTCTCAAGATGGAATCGGTATGATTCATTCAGTTTCCCTAATAACCTTAGGGAATGACTCTATAATTTTTGGTTTTAGATAACTGATCCCAGGCCTCCTGGGATTGAAAAGTTGAAAAGAACTTGATGTCTTTGGACATCATTCTGGCTAATCCTTTTTAGTCTTTCTTTATTCCTTTTACAATGAATAGTTACCTTGGTCTAACAGTTCTCCCACAGAGGGTATTTTCATACCTTATTAGAATAAGAGCTCAGGGGTAGCTCCTTTGGGATAATTCAGACAATCCTTCCCCCCCCCTCAAAAAGTGCTTTTGGAGAGCAAGGTCTCTTTTAGTTGAGAACCTCAATTTCATCAGTTTACAAGCCAGAGGCTTATAATTTTTAATGGCATATTACTGTTAACTCTAATGCATGATGAAGATTGATAACTGTGCCAAAGGTATTATCACTTGTTCTGGTTCTTATGTTCCTGAAATTGCTCCTGTTTCACAGTACTGCCACTTATATGTAGAAAATTCTTTGTTCTATGTTGTGACCTGGGTTTTAGTGGTAATGCCCAAGCTTACTGATTTTTTCAACATCTTAGATAAAGAGATCCACTGAGAAAAAGTCACTGAGCAGAGCCAAGGGAGAAGAGAAGTTAAGAAGTTGCCTGAATTTTTCCCAGTTTCCCTCTGAAACAACCTTAAATCAGGTCTCTGAACAAATTCTGAAATTACAGAACCCACACAAAGATATCTTAGCTCACGATATCTTAGAAGGACTTCATATTTCACTTGGGTAAAGGGGGAGTACAGCCAGTGCACGTGGAGTACAGGAAAGTCAATGGGAGGCTCCAATACAAAGCAAAGATGAGATATTGGATCTCTGGATCCAGACTCAGTAGACCAGTAGTACAGTCAGCCGCCTGTGAGATCTCTGGCCACCACATAGAGGCATATTACATGCCCCAGAACTAAAGAGCAACAGGAAGGAATAGACTGGGCAGTCACCATGCAGAGAGCTAGCCCCTAGCATCTGAGTCTATAGTGCAGAAAGACAATGACCCAACTCCTTCCCTTTGCACAAGAACTTTGTAACTGTTCCCCCTGTGGCCCAGGAGGAGAGTTTAAAAATTGAGAAAAAAGAGCACTAACTTTAAAAAATGCTATGGTGATGGAAGATCAAAATGCAAACTCAGAAGAAAAAAATGGCAAACTACCTACATGTGAATCCTCAGATGGCATATGAATTGATCTCAAGTCCAAAAAGTTCTCTGGGAAAAGCTAAAAAAGAATTTTAAAAATTAAGTATGAGAGAAGAAAAATTGGCAAAAGAAATGAGAGTAATGCAGAAGAATTATTAAATTATATTTCCTTAGAAAAAGAAACAGAAAAATTGTTTGAAGAAAACAACACCTTAAAAAGTAGAAGTGACAAAATGCAAAAAATACTGCTGAAGAAAATAATGCTTTTAAAAGTGAAATTGGTCAATTGGAAAAGGAGATACTGAAGAAAACAAATGTTTAAAAATTAGAATCGGGCACATGGAAACTAATGACTATAAGAAATCAGGAATCCATCAAACAATCAAACGACTGAAAAAATAGAAGGGATCTGTAAAAGGAATTTTCATTGGAAATGCTACTGCCTTGAAAATAAATCTTTAAATTTAAGAATTATTGGAATATCTGAATGCCAGTCTTTTAAAAAGGGGTCTGGACAATATCTTTCAGGAAATCAGCAAGAAGCACCAAAAATGAGAGTATAAAATAGTCCTTTAAAGAATCTACTGATCACCCCCTGAAAGAGATCCGCAAATGAAAAATCAAAGGAATATTGTAGTAGAATTATCAGCTCATGGAAAAATTCTGCAAGCAGCCAGAAAGAAATAATTTAAATACCAAGGAGTCACATCAGAATTATTTAGGATTTAGCATCTTCAATATTAAAGGATCAGAAATTCTGGAATGATATTTAGGAAGGCAAAGGAGGTTGGATTACAACCAAGATTGCAAAAATGAGCATAATCTTTCAGGGGAAAAGAATGGACATTCAACAAAATAGGAGATTTTCCAACTTTCTTGATAAAAGACCAGAGCTGAACAGAAAATTCAGTCTTTAAATACAAGACTCAAGAGGTTCATATAAAGGTAAACAGAAAAGAAAATTTGTTATTTGATAAATTGTTTACATATCTTCATGGGAAGATAATACTTGTAACTTTTGATAACTATATTTCTATTAGGACAGTTAGCAAGAGTATATTTTGAGAGAAAGTATGGATATAAGTTGATTCTGATTTGATAATATACAACAATTAAAACATAAAAAAGTATTGTACTGATGAAGAAGAAAGGGGGAGGAAGAATTGGGTAAATTAGATCACATAAATTGGCACAAAGAACCTATTAGAGGAAAAAGGGAAGGGGTGAACATTGATTCAATTTTAATTACATTGGATTTAGTTCAAAGAAGGAATGATATTCACTCTCAGTTGGGTTTAAAAATTTTTCATATTTTACAGGGAATTAAGAGAAGAAAGGGAAGAGAAAGGGGAGGGGTTCATAGAAGGAATTGAGGGAAGTGGTAGTCAAAAGGAAAACACTGGTAACGAAGAATAAGGGGAAAAAGAGAGAGCAAAGTTCAATTGGGAAAAACTAGGAAAGAGGGAAATACAGAGTTGGTAATATAACTGTGAATGAGAATGGAATGAACTCTCCCACAAAATGAAAACAGATAGCAGAATAGATTAAACACCAGGATCCTACAATATGTTGTTTATAAGAAACTCACATAAAGCAGAGAGACATACACAGAGTGAGTGTAAAAGACTGGAACAGAATATATTATCCTTTAGTATAAAAAAAAAAGAAGCAGGGGTAGCAATCCAGATTGCAGAAAAACAAAAGCAAAAATTCTGCTAATGAATCAAAGACAATTCTAATTTAGATAGAAAATACCATACACATCTAGAGAAGGGACTGTGGAGTCTAAATGTGGATAAAGCAAACTATTTTCCATTTTACAAATTTGATTTATGTTTTATATTGTTTTTTTTTCCCTCTCATAGTTTCCCCCCTTTTGTTCTGATTCTTCTTTCACAATATGATTAATATGGAAATATGTGATGAAAAAAATATAAAGGAAGGTGGCCTTATTCTACCAGATCTAAAAATATACTATAAAGCAGCAGTCTTAAAAACTTCTTGATACTGGTTAAGAAATAGAGTAATAATGGACCAGTGGATTAGAATAGATTTAAAAAAGTTAACTGACTATAGAAATCTACTGTGTGACAAACCCAAAGATTAGTTTCTGTGGTAAGAACTCACTATATGACAAAAATTGTTGGGAAAACTGGAAAATAGTAAGGCAAAAATCTAGGCATAGACTCACATCTCACACTCTATTCCAAAATAAGGTCAAAATGGGTACAGGATTTAGATATAAAGGATTATACTATAGACCAATGAACAGATCAAGAAATACTCTGTCAGATCTAATGGAAGGGGAGAAACTTATGTCCAAACAAGAAATAGAGTACATTATAAATTGCAAAATGTATGATTTTGACTATATTAAATTTTTTAAAAATTACACTAATAAAACCAATGCTGCCAAGATTAGAAGGAAAACAGAAAACTGGGAAACAATTTTTCCAGCTATGGGTTCGATAAAGTTCTCATATAAAAAACAGAGAATCGAATCAAATTTATAAGGTTACAAGTCATTCTCCAATTGATAAATGATCAGTGGATATGATATGAACAGGCAGTTTTCAAATGAAGAAATATGTAATCATATGAAACTGCTCCAAATCATTAATGATTATAGAAACACAAAATAAAACTATGAGGAACCACTTTATACCTATCAGATTGACTAAGAAGACAAAAAATGAAAATGATCAATGTTGGAGAGGTTGTAGGAGCATCAGGACATTAATGTATTGTTGGTGAAGTTGTGAACTAATCCAGCCATTCTGGAGAGCAATATGGATCTATGCCCAAAGAGCAATAAAGCTGATCATATGTTTTGATCTAATCAATTCCAATCGCTATACCAATGCTATTCCAATTTCAAGACCCTATATCCAGAAGAAATCATAAAAAAATTGAAAAAGTCTCACATGTTCCAAAATATTCCCAGTAGCCCTATTTGTAGTGGCTAAGAATTGGAAATTTAGGGGGTGCCCATCAACTGGGGAATAGCTGAACAAGTTATGGTATAGGGGGTAGCTAGGTGGTGCAGTGGATAGAACACCAGCCCTGGAGTCAGGAGGACCTGAGTTCAAATTTGACCTCAGACACTTAAAAATGGCCTAGCTGTGTGACCTTGGGTAAGTCACTTAACCCCATTGCCTTGCCAAAAAAAAAAAACAAAAAAAAAAGAGAAACCATAAATGGTTGCACTCTAGAGAAACATGGGAGGAATTACAGGAACTGAGTAGAGAAGAACCAAGAGAACAAACAACAACATCATGAGATGAACAAACTTGTATATACAAAAGTATTTTAACAATAATGAACTGTCTCTGGAGTTTGTGAGTATCCCTTTCTTTGTTTTTCCACTAGGTTATATTACTTATCTAAAATAGTAGGACGTTGCTAGTTGTATTCATATTATCCTAATATCATTTATATGAATAGCTGCAGGAAAAGTGAAATGTTATATGATGGGAGCAGAATGCTTTGCAAATAGTCTCTAAGGCCCAGATGAAAACAAAAGAAGGACTTAGCTTCTAACCTACAGAGGCTTCCCCTTTATCAGAATCTGGTTTATATGCAGTTATAGGAGCTAATGGAGCCAAATTCTGTCTAACAAAATGTCCAAGAAATAAAGGGCACCTAGATTTAATGATTATTTATGACCTTGTTCAAATCACTTAGTCTCTATGGATCTCAGCTTTTCCATCTATAAAATCAAGAGTTGCATTAAATTGTTTCTGAAGTCCCTTGAAGTCTTAGGTATGTGATCTCATTAGCCCTGGTTCCCTTCATTTCACTATCTAAGTTTATAAATTCATTATCTTAGTCCTTTGAACCTTTGATGCTGGCCTTCCTTAAAAATTGTATCCTTTTTCAAGTTTGGATTGAAG
The DNA here is from genome assembly GCF_037893015.1 of Macrotis lagotis. Lineage (NCBI taxonomy): Eukaryota > Metazoa > Chordata > Mammalia > Peramelemorphia > Peramelidae > Macrotis > Macrotis lagotis. Next base: position 439,825,782 of record NC_133658.1, on the reverse strand, counting down.
TTTGGATTTGTCCCTGAGATTTTGTGATTCTATTTGATAGAGGGTTTTTGGTATTTTTGATTTATGGGTATGTGACAGAATATTTGAAATTCATATTATCTGAGAAAAATCTAAATTGTAGAGATTTTATAATGGTTTGTAATTCCCAAAGGGTCCTTTTTTATTTATGGCTAAGATTAGAAGATTCTCTTTGGTCAATGATATAAATAATTAAGAAATGGAAAAAAAGAAGATAGAAATCTATTTTTTCAGAAGTTGAGTATTGATCTCAATAGGTGGTTGATAGTCAATAAATACTACTTTTTAAATGGCTTCCTGTCTCTGAATTTCATATATTTTATATAGCTTCGTTTTCATGAATTGTGAAATCAGCTTTTAGTGACATATCTGGTTTAAAAAATGAAGAAAGGAAAGTAAGGATTACAGCATTTTGAAAACTGATTTTTGAAGACCTTCCTCTAATCAGAAATTTTTCTGATTGTCTGTTTCTTCTGAGCAAGGAAAATAGAGAGCCCAATGAGTAACAAATGTTTTTTGCCCAAGTAATTAGAATTTTTAGACAATTCTCCTGGATTTTGTTGAGACATATGTTTTCTAGAACTGCTTGGGATCCTTTTAGGAATAGGAATATTGAGGGCCAATGTCTGGAAAAGGTAAGTTTTCAATCTGACTGCTCTAAGTCAAAGTACAGTCTGTAAGTATTGATACAAAAAGGGAAAAAGTAATGCCTGACCTATAAGGAGGCACTGAATAGAGATCCTTCTTTTCTGAAGAGTATCAGCATGATGATTAGTCAGTATTTTGGTTCTTATGTTATGGACTCAGCTATGCAGTTATATCATGGTTCAATGAAACAGTACTAGGGTAGCATTTTTTTTTGGTAGGGGTAATGTGATAAAGTGAATTGCCCAGTGTCAAACAGTGACAAGTATCAAGTGTCTGAGGCCAGATTTAAACTCAGGTCCTCCTGACACCAGGCCTGGTTTTCTAATCACTATGCCACCTAAATTGTCCCTGAGGTGATTACTCTTGCAGAGAATGTTGGAAACAAAAAATAGCAGCTGTTTGAGATTATAGATCATTTATAGATTTGATCATTTTACTACTAATCCAACTTTGGGAAGGTCATAGTGTTTGCATGCATTTATGTTCTCCCTGAAGAAGAAAGTCATTCTAATTGAAATAAAAGCATACATAATCTTTGTGGCATGTGTTTAGTAGTCATTTCTTATCATGTCTGATTCTTCATTTGGGGTTTTCTTGGCAAAGGTACTGGGGTGTTTTGCCATTTCCTTTTCTAATTCATTTTGCAGATTAGGAAATCATATAAATAGGGTTAAGTGATTTGTACAGGTAGAAAGTGTCTAGGTTTGAGCCAGGAAGATGTCTTTCCTTCAGACAGTTTCACCTAGCAGCCTTTGTGTGCCTATGCTTATGTCCTGTATGTATTATTATGTGGAACTATCCCTAAATGTATATGTATATATGAATGTGTGTGTGTGTGTGTGTGTGTGTTTGAGATAAATGTGATATGTTTTTCCTCGTATGTTCTATTTATTCAATCAGGCCTTATGCCTTCTGGTACAAAGATACACTTACCGAAAAGCACCTTAACTCAGAACCTTAGAATTTGAAGAGAGAGGATATACAGAAAAAGAAAGTGGGGGGGAAGGAGGAAAGGACAGAATAGAAGAAATTGGAAATTGACTAGGCACAAAGAAAAGTAGTTAAAAAAGCAGGAAGGGAAATGGGGAAAATTCATAGTTTTAGCTTACCTAAATATGTCTTACTGAAATTTTAATAAATTTTCTTTTGTTTTTCCTTCAGTAGAAAATTCATTTGGTTTTCCATGGTTAGAAATTTATTTCTGTGTAATTATGTTACTGTCTCAGACCCAGTTAGTTCAGACCCAGTGCCAGTTCCATGTCCAATGTAAATGAGAATCTGAGATACCAACAATGAAAAGTCATCCAGGAAGAGTGGGAGATAAAAGCTATGGATCATTTTTTAATTTACTCATTCATTCATTCATTTATTTTTGTGAGGGAGACATAACTAAGGTGAGAACTTAGCCACTGGAGATATATCTGAGGTGGCAGCAGAATGAATATTTCCTGGCTCTAAGCATTTATTATATAAGATATATAGGTATGAAGTACAATATTAATATTTGTGCAATCTCTGTGTAAAAGGGGTTCTTGATACTTTTCTGGGCCCCAAGAGACTCTTCAGAAACATAAATTTGGCTAGGTGCCTTTGGGTCTGGGAATATCCTGACAGGACCCAAATAGTTGAACCTGGGGTTCATGAAATATACCATAATAATTACCTGAGACTCACAAAATGCTCTTGTTTTACCTAATCCTTTTGCTGTATCTGCAAAATTCCTGCTCTCTCCCAAAACTACCTCTCCCTCCCCAGATGCAGCTGAACAGTGAGATAGTAAACTTCACTCATCTTCCTATGTCACAGGAAGCACATTAAGACATACAGCAAGACCCTGACCCTCTTCTGTCCTTTACTAGCGACCTATCTATACTAGACCATATGTTTGTATATGTTTGTAATAGTCTGACAAGGAAATGTATCTAACTGCTATCCTTGCTTCTGTATCCTGCTTGCTCACAATAACTCCCCCCAAATACTATAAAACTTTGCTCTCTGGACACTTGGTACTATGGGATTTGAGGGAAATGTAACTCTGCATAGCCATTGGTAAAAAAATCTCCAATCCCAATAGCTTGGTCTCCTTCTCCCTTCTTGGGGTACAACAGGTTTAAATCTATATAGATACACACATATAATCAATATGTATACAGGTACATATATCGTGAATGTGACACTGCATATAGTGTTTGTTTGTATATGTGTATGTATGCATGCATGCATGTATCTTTTGAGACTGAATGATGTAATATTGAAAAAAAATTTTAGTGTTCTTTTAAATTTCCAAGTTTTGATTTATGCAGGCATAACACATCCTAATAAAGATCTCATATTATTTTAATATAGATTTATTTTCCTACCAGATGCTGTCTGAGTTTTTGTAATAGGAACTGATTCTTTGTTATTATATACATAGCATTATATCAATGTGAAAAATCCTCAGTTGCTTGAGCTGGCAGGAAGTTGAGATTACGGTTATAGATGTAATTAAATCTTGATCTAACAAAGTACAACATGACTAGATTGTGTTGCCCTTTGGGAGCCCCTTGCCTTTTGGACAGGGAAAATTTTCCATTCTGCTTTTAGATGTACAAGGGAATGACTCCCCATTTCATTTTTATTTAATCAGATGTTCTATACTTCTTTTGTAAACTGAACTGTCTTTGAATTCTTCTACAACTGACCCATGCTGTAAAGAGAAACACAAAGAGAGAGAACACTTAATTTGAATATGGGGTCAATCAATATATGGAGTTTAATCTTGACATTCTTAGGAGACTCTGAGTTTGAGATCTGGTCTCTCTCTATTTTATGATGACATGCTTGATGAAATCTGGTCATATATTTTCTGTAGAGTTTATCATAATAGTATATACTGCTTTACACATAATACTTAATCAGATCTTATGCCTTCTGGTACAAAGATATTCCGTGACAAATCCATAGGTCATAAGTCCTGAATCTTCCTGAGGGAGTGAAAAGAACAAGATTACCCTGAGCCTCCCATTTTAGTTTGTTTATTTATTTCAAAATATTTTATTTGGTTCAATTAATGAAGCATGTAGTGTCAAGTAAAATAAATTCCACATTGGTCATGTCCAAAAAGAAATAATCTCTTTTTCCACTTTGAATTCCTTATTTCTCTCTCAGGAGATGGGTATCACGTTTCATGAGGAGCCTTTTGGAGTTGTGGTTGATCATTATACTGATCAAATTTCTTAAGTCTGACGAGTAATTTGCTTTTTTTTTTTTTTAGGTTTTTGCAAGGCAAATGGGGTTAAGTGGCTTGCCCAAGGCCACACAGCTAGATAATTATTTAGTGTCTGAGGCTGGATTTGAACTCAGGTACTCCTGACTCCAGGGCCGGTGCTCTATCCACTGTGCCACCTAGCTGCCCCAGTAATTTGCTTTTACCATATAAATTATTCTCTTGGTTCTGTTCACCATTTTCTATCATTTCATGAAAGACTTTCCAGGGTTCTCTGAAAACCTGTCCATAATTTCTCATATAATATTAGTATTTCAATGCATCTATATACCATATTCATTCATTTACCAATTTATGCACCTTCCCTCAGATTTTCATTATTTGTTATTTCAAAAAGAGCAATAAATATTTTTGTACATCCTTAGAGTTTGTTATGTTTAGGAGTTATTCCATCTTTGATCTACTCTCCCACTAATACCCCTTTTCTATTTTATATTTCTCCATTGAATGAAATGTCATTCTGTACCAATTCTTTCTGTGTGTTGTATGTTTTCCCTCCTTTGACCAGTTCAGATGGCACTGAATTTCAAGTGTCAGCTGCTCCCCCTACCCTTATCTCTTAGTTGATAGAGATGTGAAATAATTTTTATTAACCTTTCTTTCCTTCCTCTCCCCCAGAATATTTCTCTGTACATTCTTTCGATTCATCAATACATAACAGTAAATACCACTACCAGCCATATCTAATTAGACTCTGTCTCTATGCTGCTTGATGAAAATAGCCTTCAAAGAGCATATTTTATCATAAATTGTTTATACAGTTTAACTATTTTGTCATTGTTAATTCCTGTTTACTTTTTTTTAAATTTATTTTTATTAAAGATATTATTTGAGTTTTACATTTCCCCCCGAATCTTGCTTCCCTCCCCCTAACCACAGAAAGCACTCTGTCAGTCTTTACTTTGTTTCCATGTTGTACCTTGTTCCAAATTGGGTGTGATGAGAGAGAAATCATATCCTTAAAGAGAAGAGAAGTCTAAGAGAACAAGATCAGACAATAAGGGTGGCTAGGTGGTATAGAGGATAAAGCACCGGCCTTGGACTCAAGAGTACCTGAGTTCAAATCCAGCCTAAGACACTAAATAATTACCTAGCTGTGTGGCCTTGGGCAAGCCACTTAACCCGATTTGCCTTGAAAAAAAACCTAAAAGAAAAAGATCAGACAATAAGCTATCTGTTTTTTTCTTAGTTAAAGGGAATAGTCCTTGCACTTTGTTCAAACTCCAAAGGTCCTTATCTGGATACAGATAGCACTCTCCTTTGTAGACGGCCCAAAATTGTTCCCAATTGTTGCACTGATGGAATGAGCAGGTCCTTCAAGGTTGAACATCACTCCCATGTTGCTGTCAGGGTGTACAGTGTTTTTCTGGTTCTGATCACTCAGCATCAGTTCATGCAAATCCCTCCAGGTGTCCCTGAAATCCCGTGCCTCCTGGTTTCTAATAGAGCAATAGTGTTCCATGACATACATATACCACAGTTTGCTAAGCCATTCCCCAACTGAAGGACATTTACTGGATTTCCAATTCTTTGCCACCACAAACAGGGCTGCTATAAATATTTTTGTACAAGTAATGTTTTTACCCTTTTTCCTCATCTCTTCAGGGTATAGACCCAGTAGTGGTATTGCTGGGTCAAAGGGTATACACATTTTTGTTGCCCTTTGGGCATAGTTCCAAATAGCTCTCCAGAAGGGTTGGATGAGTTCACAGCTCCACCAACAGTGGAATAGTGTCCCAGATTTCCCACATCCCTTCCAACAATGATCATTGTCCTTCCTGGTCATACTGGCCAATCTGAGGGGTGAGAGGTGGTACCTCAGAGAAGCTTTAATTTGCATTTCTCTAATAATTAATGATTTAGAGCATTTTTTAATATGGCTATGGATTACTTTGATCTCCTCATCTGTAAATTGCTTTTGCATATCCTTTGACCATTTGTCAATTGGGGAATGGCTTTTTGTTTTAAAAATATGACTCAGTTCTCTGTATATTTTAGAAATGAGTCCTTTGTCAGAATCATCAGTTGTAAAGATTGTTTCTGAATTTACTACATTTCTTTTGATCTTGGTTACATTGGTTTTATCTGTGCAAAAGCTTTTTAATTTAACGTAATCAAAATCATCTAATTGGTTTTTGGTGATGTTCTTCAACTCTTCCTTAGTCAGAAACTGTTCCCCTTTCCATAGACCTGACAGGTAGACTAGTCCTTGATCTTCTAATTTGCTTATAATATTGTTTTTTATGTCTATGTCCTGTAACCATTTGGATCTTATCTTGGTAAAGGGTGTGAGGTGTTGGTCTAATCTAAGTTTCTTCCATACTAACTTCCAATTTTCCCAGCAATTTTTATCAAAGAGGGAGTTTTTATCCTGGTGGCCTGACTCTTTGGGTTTATCACACAGCAGATTACTATACTCCTCTCTTGCTTTTACACCTAGTCTGTTCCACTGGTCCACCACTCTATTTCTTAGCCAATACCGAACAGTTTTGATGACTGATGCTTTATAATATAATTTTAGATCTGGTAGTGCTAAGCCACCTTCGTTTACATTTTTCTTTCATTAAGCTCCTGGCAATTCTTGACTTTTAATTTCTCCATATGAATTTACTTACGATTTTTTCTAGCTCATTAAAGTAATTTTTTGGAATTTTGATTAGTAGGGCACTAAACAGATAGTTTAGTTTTGGTAGAATTGTCATTTTTATTATATTAGCTCTACCTATCCATGAGCAGTTGATATTTGCCCAGTTATTTAAATCTGATTTAATTTGTGTGAGAAGTGTTTTATAATTGTTTTCAAAAAGATTCTGAGTCTGTCTTGGCAAATAGACTCCCAAGTATTTTACACTGTCTGGGGTTACTTTGAATGGAATTTCTCTTTCTAGCTCTTCCTGCTGTTTCTTGCCAGTCATATATAGGAAAGTTGAGGATTTATGAGGGTTTATTTTATAACCTACAACTTTGCTAAAATTGCTAATTGTTTCCTGTAGTTTTTTAGATGATTTCTTGGGATTCTCTAGGTAGACCATCATGTCATCTGCGAATAGTGAGAGTTTTGTCTCTTCCTTCACAATTCTAATTCCTTTAATTTCTTTTTCTTCTCTAATTGCTGATGCTAACATTTCTAATACAATATTGAATAGTAGTGGTGATAATGGACACCCTTGTTTCACCCCTGATCTTACTGGGAATGCCTCTAGCCTCTTCCCATTGAGCATAATGCTTGTTGATGGTTTCAGATAGATACTGCTAATTATTTTAAGGAACAGTCCATTTATTCCTACACTCTCTAGTCTTTTTAATAGGAATGGATGCTGTATTTTGTCAAAAGCTTTTTCAGCATCTATTGATATGATCATATGATTTCTGATAGGTTTGTTATTGATATAATTGAGTATGCTAACAGTTTTCCTAATGTTGAACCAACCCTGCATTCCTGGAATAAATCCTACTTGATTATAATGTATTATCCTAGTCATGACTTGTTGTAATCATTTTGCTAAGATTTTATTTAGGATTTTTGCATCTATATTCATCAGGGAGATAGGTCTATAATTTTCTTTCTCTGTTGTAACTCTTCCTGGTTTAGGTAACAGTACCATATTGGTTTCATAGAAAGCGTTAGGCAGAGTTCCATCTTTCCCTATTTTCCCAAAGAGTTTATATAGGATTGGAACCAATTGTTCCTTAAATGTTTGGTAGAATTCACTTGTGAATCCATCAGGCCCTGGAAATTTTTTTTTAGGGAGTTCAGCAATGGCTTGTTGAATTTCTTTTTCTGAGATAGGGTTGTTTAGGTATTTAATCTCTTCTTCATTTAACCTGGGCAACTTACATTTTTGTAAATATTCATCCATTTCACTTAGATTATCAAATTTATTGGCATAGATTTGGGCAAAATAATTGTGAATTATTATTTTAATTTCCTCCTCATTGGTGGTGAGTTCATCTTTTTCATTTATGATACTAGCAATTTGGATTTCTTCTTTATTTTTTTTAATCAAATTGACCAGAGGTTTATCAATTTTATTGGGTTTTTGATAATACCAACTTTTGGTTTTATTTATTAATTCAATAGTTTTTTGCTTTCAAATTTATTAATTTCTCCTTTAATTTTTAGAAATTCTAATTTGGTACTTAATTGGGGATTTTTGATTTGTTCTTTCTCTAATTTTTTAGTTGCATGTTTAGTTCATTGATTTCCTCTCTCTCCAATTTATTCATATAAGCATTTAGAGCTATAATATATCCCCTGAGCGATGCTTTGAATGAATCCCATAGGTTTTGGTATGTTGTTTCATTATTATCATTATCTAGGATAAAATGGTTAATTCTTTAATTTGTTTTTTGGTCCACTCATTTTTTAAAATGAGGTTATTCAGTTTCTGATTTGTTCTGGGTCTATATTTCCTTGGCCCAGTATTGCATATGACTTTTATTGCATTATGATCTGAGAAAGATATATTCACTATTTCTGCCTTTCTGCAGTTGATCATTAGGTTTTTATGTCCTAGTACATGGTTAATTTTTGTATGAGTTCCATGTACTGCAGAGAAAAAGGCATATTCCTTTCTATCCTCATTCAGTTTTCTCCATAAATCTACCATATCTAACTTTTCTAACAATCTATTTACCTCCCTAATTTCTTTCTTTTTTGTTTTATGATTCGATTTATCTAGATCTGATAGCAGGAGGTTGAGGTCTTCCACTAGTAGAGTTTTGCTTTCTATGTCTTCCTGTAATTCTTTCAGCTTCTCCTCTAAGAATTTGGATGCTGTCCCACTGGGTGCATATATATTCAATATTGAAATGACTTTATTGTCTATGGTAACTTTCAGGAGGATATAGTTTCCTTCTTTATCTCTTTTAATGCTATCTATTTTTGCTGCTGCTTTGTCTGAGATAAGTATTGCTACCCCTGCTTTTTTTTACTTCAACTGAAGCAAAATATATTTTGCTTCAACCTTTTAACTTTACTCTATATGTGTATCTCTGCTTCAAATGAGTTTCTTGTAAGCAGTATATTGTAGGAGTCTGGTTTTTAATCCACTCTACTATTTGCTTACATTTTAAGGGAGAGTTCATCCCGTTCACATTCAAGGTTATGATTACTAATTCTTTATTGCCCTCTGTGCTATCTTCCCTATGTTTGTATTTTTCCCCCTTTCCCCATTTTATCCACATTCTCCAGGCTTTTGTTTCTAAAAACCACCCCCTTCAGTGTGTTTGCCCTCCTATATCACACCCTCCTCTTTCTTTCCCCTTTCACTTTTTTGCTTTTCCCTTCCCTTCCCTTCCTTTTATTATTTCCCCTTATTTCCCCCACTGCCCTCTTTCTCCGTCCCCCCTCCCCCTTTCCCCTTTTAATACTTGAACGGTTAGATGTTTTATAAGTTAACTGAGTATGTGTAGGTTGACTTTAAGCCAAGTCTGATGAGAAGATTCAGGTGTTTCTCCTCTGCTCCCTTCTTCCCCACTATTCCCATAGGGTTTTTGTACCTGTTAGTGTAATGGGATTTACCCCATTCAATCCCTTCCCTCCTCCCATCTCTTTCTTGTCCCCCTTTTTAGAGTGGTAGTGTTTTGTTTTTTAGATCATTCTATCTAAGTCATAGAAAATTCTTAGTGGCTGTCCCTTCTAGTTCTGTATATTCTATCGAATAGAGTCAAAATTCCTGAGAGTTATTAGAGTCTTTCTCCCAAGTGGGGTTAAAGCCAGTTACATCCCATTAGATAGTGGTCTTATGGATAGGTCATGAATGTCCATCATTTCTGGCTAGGTGTATTCTCTCTGTTAGAGTTACATTTCTCAAGGTTTATGAGAATCTTTTTTTTACCCCCATGCTGGGATATAGCCAGTTTCAACTAACTTGTTGGATTGCATGTTTTTTCTTTTATCGCCACCCCCCCTTTTTTTACCTTTCCATGTGTCTCTTGTACCTCCTGTTTTATGTCCAAATTTTCTGTTTAGCTCTGATCTTTTCATCAGAAATTTTTGGAATTCTTCCATTTTGTTAAATGTCCATCTTTTTCCCTGGAAGAGAAGGCTCAGCTTTGCAGGAAAGTAGATTCTTGGCTGCATTCCAAGCTCCCGTGCTCTTCGAAATATCTTGTTCCAGGCCCTTCGATCCCTTAATGTTGATGCAGCCAGGTCCTGCATGATCCTTACTGTGGCTCCTTGATATTTAAATTGTTTCTTTCTGGATGCTTGCAGGATTTTCTGTTTTATCTGATAGTTCTGCAGTTTGGCCACAACATTCCTTGGTGTTTCCATTTTAGGATCTTTTTCTGGTGGGGATCGATGTACTCTTTCAATAACTACTTTGTACTCTGATTCCATGATATCAGGGCAGTTTTCCATCACTAGATCTTGTAATATTAAGTCCAGGCTTTATTTCTCTTCAATGTTTTTAGGAAGTCCTATAATTTTCAGGTTGCCCCTCTGTGATCTATTCTGAAGGTCAGTGGTTTTGTTGATGAGGTATTTTATATTTGCTTATATTTTTTCTATATTTTGATTTTGTTACCTGACTCTTGTCTCGTGGAATCATTAGTTTCAGTAGACTCCATTATTTTTTGGGGGGAGGAGTTTTCTTCATTAACCTTTTGCAACTCCTTTTCCAATTGGTCAATTCTACTTTTGAAAGAGCTTTCCATTTGACCAATTGAGCTTTTGAGAGAATTATTTTCTTTTTGCATTTGTCCAATTGAGGATCTGAGAGATTTATTCTCATTTTGTAATTGTCCAATTGATGATTTGAGAGATTTATTCTTCTTTTGTGTTTGTCCAATTGTACTTTCTAAGGTTTTGTTTTATTGTTGCAAGGTATTAATTGTCTCTCCCAAGTTTTTAAGCTCCTTCCTTATTTCTTCAAGGAAGTCTTTGTGTGCTGGAGACCAGATTGTATTCTCCTCAGAGGTTCCAGGTCTCTCTGAGTTGAGGTCTTTCCCTTCCAGGAAATTTTCTATGGATCCACCTTTCAGCTGATCCTTCTTCATTATGCTAAGAGCTTGAGTTGGGGCGGGGCTGGTTCACCTGGGCTTGGGATCTCTAAAGGCTGTACTGAGTGCAGTTTCTCTGGCTGGCCAGTAGGAGGTGCTGGTTGCCCTCTCTGGAGTGTCTGTGACCTTGGTTGAGAGGCCTTCTCCCTTTGCCCAAAGGGAGGAGTTGGAACTATTGAATTCTTTTACCTTCAATCAATGGTGGGCTTTACCCTGGCCTGAGGTCATTCCTGAGCTGGGCTGGTTTTTCGGCTCACACACCTGGGCCTGAGGCAGAAGTACTTTGCTATTGTTTGTTTGGAAGGAGGCCTCAGTGCAATGGAGGCATGGGCTCAGAGTTTCTCAGACCCGAGGAGCCCAGGGATGGTGTCTGCAGCTCTCCTGCACCAGACCTCTCCCAGCAGCCCCTTCCCCAAGCTCCAGGGGGACAGCACCAACACCAGTGCCTCTGCTTCCCCACAGACCCAAGCCCCTTTTATCCAGCCCCACCGCTGTCCCACTCTCCTGCCCTCAGGCTCCGGGTTCCAATTCAGCTGTTAATCTGGCTGATCGGGGCTGATCCTCCCTCTGAGCCCAGACTCACCAGCCAGAATTCTACCAAAGCTGCTGCGGGAGACCAATCCTGAGGAAGATGTTCTTTCTCCTGGCTTTTCTTTCTGGGTTTTTTTGAGTCAGATTTCTTTTAAGAGGCTTGTTTCATGTGATAGATAGGGAAGAGATCAGGAGACTTTAGAACTGTGCCTGTCTTCTCTCTGCCATCTTGGCCAGAAGTTCTCCATTCCTGTTTACTTTAGGGGTGTTTCTTCATTCTTGTGTTTCATCATGAATGATTAGATTTCTTCTGTTACAATAAAGGTCTGTGGCTCAACCTTCCCCTTGCCTCCACACCTCCTGTACCCCAACCTCTAATATTGTAGTTAATTTGTTGAGTAAATTAATCTTGTCTTAAAGCCTATGTCTTACATTGTTATCCACTATTCTATAGTAGCAGTTACTAAATTATTTATTATCCTTGCTGTGATTCTTGTTACTTGAATTGTATTTTTTCTTTTACTAGAAAAATTTTTTAACTTATAAAATGTGTTTTTTTTTCCTCTGGATTTTGACTGATATTGCTGGGAATTTTCATTTTAAAGTATCTTTCAAAAGATATATTTTATTTCCAATTTGCCCACTTTTTCTAAGACATCTGAACAATTAAAAATATTTCTTGAAATATTATGTCTATGGTTTTATTTTTGATCATGGCATTCAAATAGTCCAATGATTCAGAACTCTGCTTCAGTTCTTCATCTGTAAATTGAGCTGGAGGAGGAAATGACAAACTGCTTTGGTATCATTTTCCAAGAAAACCCTACATGGAATTAAAGAAAAGTCAAACAGCATTGAAATAAATGACTAAACAACAATGAAACATTTCTAGGAGCTCATTGCATGAACAAAATTTTGTCCCTTTTTTTCTTCATCTTTTTAAATTGTCTTTTTAATTCTTTGTTTCATAACCCATTTCTTTTTCAGTTTTTTCCTCAAAGACTGTCATCTAATTTGTTATGGTTTTAAGTAAATTTTATTGATATTTTCATTTTCATATCATCATATCATCTCAATTATTCATTCCACTCCCAGGGAGTCATCCCATATAAAGATGATATTTTTAAAGAGGAAAAAAATCAAAATAACTGATCAATTCGTAATAAAATCTGAAAATGTGCAGAATGTGTTACACATTGATATACTGTGAACCTCTCACTTCCACTAAGTGGAAAGAGGCTCCTATCATATTTTTACTTTGGAATATTGTTTGATATTTATCATTTTGTTACATTAACTTTTATATTTTTATTTGTATAGTTATTTATATTTGCAGACACAGTTGTTATTAAATATATTATTTCCCTAACTTGTTTAATTCACTCTGCTGCAATTCACATTTTCCCTTCCCATGCTTTTCACATATCACCATTATCACATTTGCCATTTCTTTTTCCCCTCCTCTTTTATTAGAGAGTTGCCTATTCATATCTTTTGATCATTTATCAATTGGAGATATTCATCCTTTCTTATAGTTCATAATATTCCATTTTATTCCTGTGCTACAATTTGGTCATCCATTTCCCATCTTATGAGCATCTTCTTTTCTCAGCCATTCCATAGTCAAGGGCATTCCTGAAAAAGTGCTATGGAAAATGCCTTCCCATCCAAAGGGAAAAAACCATGGAGTCTGAATGCAGAGCAAAGCATATTATGTTTATTTTTTAAACTTCTTTTGTTTTTTTCTTTCTTATGCATTTTTCCCCTTTAGTTCTAATTCCTCTTTGACAATAGGACTAATATAGAAATATTAAACACAATTATACATCTGCAACTTTGAACTGATTGTTCTTCACCATGTGGAGGGAGAGTTGGTAGAAAAATGTGGAACTCATCAACTTGCAAATGGATGAATGTTGAAAACTTCCTTGCACTAAAATGGAAGAAAAGAATGGATACGTAAGGCTCCCTGCAGGAGGTGGAATTTTACCTGCAACTTTTAAATCAGTAATATCAATAATCAGATCAGAAGGAAAACATTTCAGGCATAAAGGACAGGCAGAGAGAATGCCTGGAGTTGATATATGTAGTGTTTTGTTCCTGAAACAGGCAAGAGACCAGTGTCACTGGATCAAAGAGGACGTGTCAATAATGAGGCAAAAGAAAACAGAACATATAAGAAATAGATTATGAAGGGTTTTGAATGACAGAGAATTTGCATTTGCTTCTTGATGCAATGCCATTGTAAGCTATTGGGTTGGGAGAGGGATATGTGTGACATTTAGTGACTAAATGGAGACAAGATTGGAGTGGGAAAAGACTTGAGACAGTTCAGGTCTGAGGTGATTAGGGTCTGCATATGGGGTAGCAGAATCATAGGAGAAAAGAGGTTGTATGAGAGAGATGCAGCAAAAGTGTAACTGGCAGGTCTTGGCAATAGCATGGATATGGGAGCTGAGTGATAGTGAAAAATCCAAGATGACTACATCTGCCATCTTAGTAATGAGATTTGAAATGGGTGTCTAATTTATAAACAAAGGATGATGCCATCAACCAACAAGGAGAAAAAGAAACAGTTCATCTGTTAGATCTATGGAGGGTGGAGGAGTTTTTGATGACTAATAGATAGAGAACATTACAAAATGAAAAAATAGATAATTTTGATTACATAAAATTAAAAAAGGTTATATACAAATAAAAAAATGCAGTCAAAATGCATGCACAAATAAAACCAATGCAACAGAAAACTCGTAACATTTTTTTACAGCTAATGTTTCTGATAAATTTTTCATTTCTAAAATGTGTAGAGAACTGTCAAATTGATAAGACTTGAAATCATTCCCCAATTGATAAATGTTCAAAGTATATGAATAGTTAGTTTTCAGATGAACAAATTAGAGTTATCTATAATCATAGGAAAAATGTTTCAAATCATTAATGATTAAAGAAATGCAAATTAAAACAATTTTGAGGTACCACATCACACCTATCAGATTGCCTAAAATGACAAAATAGGATAATGATAAATATTGGAGGGGATATGAAAAAACTGTAACACTCTATTCTGGAGAGTAATTTGGAACAATGCCCAAAGAATAATAAAACTGTGCAATACCACTATTAGGACTGTATCTTAAAGAGATTAAAAAAAAGGGAAAAGACCCATATGGACATATTTAAATAGTGACTCTTTTCGAAGTGGCAAAGGATTGGATATTGAGGTGATGTCCAATCAATTGGGAAATGACTGAACAAGTTGTGGTGTATGGTGTAGTATGTGATAGAGTACTATTCTGCAATAAATCATGAGTGATCAGACTTCAGAAACGTCTAAAATGATTTGCCTGAACTGATGCCTAAGTGAAGTGTGCAGAAACAGGAGAATATTTTATACATCACCAGTAACACTGTATTATGATCAACTATGATGGATTTAACTCCTCTCAGCAGTTCAGTAATCAAGGATAACTCTATAAGATTCGTGATAGAAAATGCCATCCACATTCAGATGAAAACCTATGGAGTCTGAATGCAGGCAAAAACACTATTTTCACTTTTATAAACTTCTTTTATATTTTTTTCCTTTCACATTCTTCATTTATGAAGAGAAACAATAACATTACAGGGTGATGTCTTGACTTCATGAATTTATTTTACGTGGGGAAGAGATGGAAAAAGTCAGGCATAGAATGTCAGGATGAGACAAAAACTAAGACAACTGGCTATGGTCTGAAATGCAGTGGACAACCTTGATATCTTTGATGTTTCACTAAGTTCTCAGCACCTACTTCAGATGTTGTCACATTTTTGGAGTGGACATTCCTCCTAAGTCACCAATAGGTTTGAGACCAGACAGATATCTGTGATCTGTGTGGCCTTTAAGAAAAACTCTTCATATGAATAAATTATTCATAGTTTTCTCCTAGACAGATTTTTGGTTTTGTCATGACCATGCTACCATCTACACAGAGAAATGTCCTCATTCAAAATCTCTATTTAAATCTCCTGGGGGGAAAGGAAATCATTGACACAGGGTCCATGGTACAGTAAAGCTCCAGACTTCACCTGGTGAGTTTTTGATTAGAGATCTATCACTGTGGTCATAGCAAATACTATTAATGCAATAATATCACAGTGGCACAGTCCAGCACATAATCTTCCTCCAGAGCAATCCTGCAGAGCCTTCAGAAATCTCAACTATTTTTAACAAGACTGAAGAAATAAAGAAAAGCCTCTGATTTGAGAGGTGTAAATGAGTTCCATGAGTTTTCTATAGGGAGGGATATAGAGGAGTAATGATCACTGCAACTCCTTTAATATCCTTGACCAGAGTTGACCTTGTTTTGATATTTTGTGGTACTTGTCTTTTGCTACATCACAGTATCTTTGTCTATTTTGGGTCCTAAATCTGTCAGGATGTGTGACTTTGTGACTTGCTGATGTGTCCTAATCCTGAGAATTGGACTTCGTTGCAGAGTCCCTCAGGATCACTGGGGCAGTTGATGCTCTTTGAAGCAGAAAAGACTGTTTGCCTAAAAGTTACTTTGACTTTTTTCACCTCTTAATCTTTTGTTTTTAACTCTGCCTACTTCAATGATAGTAATGATCTCATTCTTCTCCACCTCTCTGTGCTTGTTGACACTGTGGATCACTGACTTCCTTGATACTCTTCTCTTTTGACTTTTGGTTTCTCCTGGGTTTCCCTTTTTTTTTAGTATTTTGCAAGGGAAATGGGGTTAAGTGGCTTGCCCAAGGCCACACAGCTAGGTAATTATTATGTGTCTGAGACTGGATTTGAACCCAGGTCCTGACTCCAAGGCGGGTGCTTTATCCACTACGCCACCTAGCCGCCCCTCTGGTTTCCCTCTTATTCATCTGAACATTTCTTCTGTCTCTTTTTCCTGCATCTTCTTCCAGTTTATGTACTCTAAATGTACGTGTTCTATTCTGGGTCCTCTTTTTTTCCCTTTATACCACTTCGCTTGGTGATATCATCAGCTGTCATGGACTTAGTTATCATCACTATGCTGGTAATTCTTAAATCTACTTATTCTGCTAGGATCTTTCAGCTGACTTCTAGTCATGCATTTCCAAATGCTTTTCATGTATTTTGAACTCGATGTCTAGTAGACATCTTAAACCCACTATGTTTAAAACTGAATTAATTATCTTTCTCCTAAATTTTCCACAACTTCCAATTTACTCTTATTATTGTCAAGGGCAACACCATCCTGCAAGTCTTTCATGCTCATAACCAAAGAATCATTCTGTATCTCTCCTCTCCTCTCCCCTCTCCCCTCTCCCCTCTCCCCTCTCCCCTCTCCCCTCTCCCCTCTCCTCTCTCTCTCTCTCTAACTCCTGCCTTCCCTCAATACTTTTCCACTTAATAAGACTGCTCTCTACCCTTTAATCTGTGGTTATGAAATTACTCTCTGTATATTTCTCTCTCCCCATTCTCTTCCTCATGCCGCCTGTCTTCCTCCATCATTCCTGTTGAAACATATTCAGGAACTCTGTGAGCATAATTTCAAAACTGTTTTTCACAAAAATAAAGACAGATCCAGATGTCCCCACACTGTTAACTTTTGTACCTCTCCATTTCTTTGGTACTTTCTGTGCCTTTGTCCCTGTACTCTCCATGCCTTATTAAAATGTGATTGAAGCATTAGTCCTTGATGCCATTTTTGTCTTTCCTGGTGAATATCCAGTGAATCATGTATGCCTGACCCATTTGACCTAGACTCTTTTGGGTCTCATTCCTTTAATCAATTAATAATTATAATAATTATGATTTATTTAATATTTCTGTATGTCACTGGATAAGTAAATAAATTCAAGAGAATTGTCATTGTTATTATGAACCCATGAACAGTTACTGTTTCACCAGTTGTTTAAATCTATTTTTAGTCATGTCAAAAGTGTTCTGAAATTGTCAGTTTCTAGATATGTTTTGGTAGGTAGACTCCCAAGTATTTTATAGTCTACACCTATTTTAAAAGGAATTTCTTTTTCTATCTGATTATCCTGCTAATAATGTTTTATTGATAATGTAATAATAATAATGTTGACGCATTTTATATCTTGCAATTTTTCTAAAGTTGCTAATGGTTTGGAACTTATTTTTAATTTAATTCTCTAGGGTACTCTAAGAATAGCATCATATCACCTGCAAAGATAGTTTTGTTTTGGAAAATGACAGCATAAAGTAGAAAATTACCTCACTCTCCTAAATCCTCTCCTGCATCAATCACTTAAAATAATGTCTCAGAATTAGTGTCAGAAATAATTAAAAGTCAATGTAAAGCCTAATTTGGGAGTAAAAGATTCTATGTCTAGAGGTGGTGGTCTGGTCCAAATGAAGTAATACCAGGCAGAAAGTACTGAGCCAAAAAAATGCAATCCTTGGGAGCATTTTTGTTGGAAGAATCCTTGGCTTGAAGCTAATGAACCACTAATGGTCTGGAGTCTGATTGGGGAAGAAATAGGAGAAATAGAAAGGGTGGTCTTTTGCTGGTGCTGAATGTGGAACCCAGTTACAGGGTTGGGGCTCTGCTGGTTGTGATAATGTATGATACAAATGAATCCTTTATTTCAGAGTGAGTTGTTGGAAAGACTGCAAGAAGCAAGGCAATTTGTGGTGGCAGTTACCCTGGTATCAGCTCAGGGATAGAGAAGAGTACCTGAGGTCATTCAAAGAACAAGATATGACTGGAGAAGCAGTTATCACACATGATCTTGAATCATGAACACTAGAAAACCAAAGAATCAAAGATTCCAGAAAATTCTCAGATCTCAGAAAACAACAGCATTAAAAAAGTAAGGAGTGAAGCCAAGATATTTGAGAAAGGGTAGGTATTCACCTGAACTTTCAAACTCCTCTCTAAATATCTGTAAATAATATTATAAAACAAATTCTGGAGTGGTAGAACCCACAAAAGGATGGAATGAAACAATTTTCTAGCCCAAGATAGCTTAGAAGGTCAGCAGAAAAGGTCTGTCACACCAAAGAGACATTGGAGTGGGATCCAGTAAAAAGGCCATGGCAGCACAGATCCAGCCACAGCAAATGGAGTCAGTCTTGGCAGTGACTGAATCAGTGCTAGCAGTGACAGTTTCAGGACATCTCAACCCACAGATGGTAAGGGGACTTAGAAGATAAAAGGGATCATTTTGCTGATGTGTGGCAGGAAACTGTTGTTTTGTTCATACATATATCTGGGTTACACTCCTGGGTGGCAATCCAAGGACCAGGAGGAGCAGTTGCACACCAGAGCTTAGGACCCACAAGGGAAAACAACCCTCATCACAGTTCAGGGCAGTACTTGTGTTCATTCATGGACCATTGCACAGTGTAGGAAAGTAGTAAACACCCTCTCCTTAGATCATATTACCTTGGAAAAATTGAAAATTTATGGGTCCCTTTAAGAATCTCTGAAAGTATCTTCAACAAAAGTCTAAAGCTTGGGACAATGCAAACTCCACCCTCGAAGAAAGCCGTGATTACACATACAGAGTCAAAAATCAAGAAATAGTCCGAAATATGAGCAAACTTCAGGGGGAAAAACATTCTGTGGGCATTGATAATCTGGGGAATGACTGTGATGGCAATGAAGATCAATAGACATAGAAGATAATAAAATCAAAAGTTCTACATTCAAAACTTCCAAGGAAAAATATGAAATGGTCTTAAGCTATAGAAAAGCTCAAAAGAGATTTTTAAAAAACAAGACAGAGAGGTAGAGGAAAATTTGGGAAGAGTAATGACAGTGATGTAAGAACATCATGAAAAAGTCCAGTTTGGTTAAAGAAGCACAAAAAAACTGAAGAAAATAATATCTTAATAGAATAGGTCAAATTGTAAAAGAGACAGTAAGGAAAAGACTTTACAAAGCAGAACTAGAAAAAAATGGAAAAAATATGCAAAAATTCACAGTATAAGTAACCAAATGGAAAAGTAAGTAAAAAAACTCGCTGAAGGAAGCAATTTCTTTAAAATTAAGAATTGAACAAGTGAAAGCTAATGATTTTATCAAAACATCATGAAACAATAAAAGAAAATCAAAAGAGTGGAAAAAGAGATGACAATGCAATTAAAAACAACTGATGTGGAAAAGAGCTTGAGGATCACTTAACCCCATTGCCTTGCAAAAACCAAAGAAAGAAAGAAAGAAAGAAAGAAACAAAGAAAGAAAGAAAGAAAGAAAGAAAGAAAGAAAGAAAGAAAGAAAATAGATTGAGAAGAGATAATTTAAAAATCCTTGAACTACCTGAAAGCCAAATCACAGAGTCTTGTACAGTATCTTTCAAGAAAATATCAAGGAAAACTGTCCTGAGGTCTAGAACCAGAGGTAAATAGAAATTGATTGAATTTACTGATTTCTTCCTGAGAGATTCCAAAATGATAATTCTAAGGAATATTATAACCAAATTCCAGAGGTCTCAGGTCAAAGAGAAAATATTGAAAGCAGCCACAAAGAAACAATTCAAGTAAAATGAAGCCACAGAAAGAAAATTCAAGTTTTAACAACTTCTAAATTAAAAGACAGGAAAGCTTGGGATATGATATTCTGAAGTACAAAGAAACTATGATGATAACCAAGAATTACCTTCCCAGCAAAACTGAAAAGGAAAATTTTTTCAGTTATTTAGTGCAAAATTTTTGCAAAGGGGAGATTTAGAAAAGAATTAGGTTAAAATAAGAAAAGTAGCAATGCTAAAGTGAAGGAATGAATCAGAGTATAATAAGAAAGTTTCAATTTTTCAATTTATAGGGATTTATTAAAAATCCATTGGAAGAATAATGAGAGAGAAGGTTAAAGGATATAGAAGGAGAGGATAATGACTGAAAAAGAAAAGTTGGAGTCCGAATGCACTGATAGTGTGAATAGAAGGTTTGGACTTAAGGAAGGAGGTTGGAGGATTTTTTCAAATCTCGAGAGAAGAAGAATATGAGAAACATTCTATGCTTGGTACCAATTCTACCACGGAGAGGAGCTTGAAGTTATAAAAAAGATGCAGAATAAAGACCCAAATGCAGAACAAGAAGAGTGAGCACATCTTTCTCCTGGATCATATCACCTTGAGATTGAAAACTAATAGACATTCAGAATTAGTTCTGAAAATAGCTGATCAAAAAATCCTGAAACATTGAGCAGTGATCTACCTGGATGGGAGTGGTGGTGGTGGGGAGCATAGCCCAACTCTAATACAAACTTCAATGTCAAGAAACAAGTTGGGAAAATGAGCAAATAGCAAAAATAGAATATGTCCATAAAAATCCTAACTGGGTGAAATGGAAACTCAAGACACAAGAACAGAAGCCAACAACAGGAAGATCTCTACAAGCAAAGTCTCAAAGAAAATAGAGATTGGACACAAGTCCTATAAGCATTGCTATATGAGTTAAAGAGTGAGATTGAAGGGCAAAAACCCCCAAAACAAAAACAGCTCTAATACCCCATCTTTCAAAATCACTAAGATATTTCAACATCTTCAGTAGCTCTAAAGGGGGGGGCAGTCTTTTTTTCAATGTCCTATAAGGAACTTATATATGGATCCATATTATATATTATATATTATATATTATATATGGATCTGTGATCTATTTATTACCATCTTTTGTCAGACCTCATTTCTGAAAGTCAGGCAATTTCTGAAGGGCATGTTAGAGGAAGCAATCACCCCGTTTCTGAGGCAAGTCATTTGTCTCCTTTGCTATAGTTGCTATTGTTGTTTTACTAAGCCTCAAAGTCGATTGTTTCCATTGCCTTTATATCTATTCAAATGCTGCTATATGAAGTCAGAAAAAATCTTGAAAACTGTGCTTACTTGATTACAAATTTATTTGACAGGATCTCAGGTAGGACCTCACTGCAACAAAGTAATTCTTTTATGCCTCCTAATTGAGTCACAATTTAACACACCACAGAAGCTTTTCCAAACCTTTCTATCTGTCCTCAAATCTTTCACTCCATCTTTTCTCCCCTTTCATTCAACAGAGAACTT
This sequence comes from Macrotis lagotis, assembly GCF_037893015.1. Taxonomy (NCBI): domain Eukaryota; kingdom Metazoa; phylum Chordata; class Mammalia; order Peramelemorphia; family Peramelidae; genus Macrotis; species Macrotis lagotis. The sequence continues at coordinate 439,804,307 of NC_133658.1, read as the reverse complement.
TGCTTCTTATTTCACTGAAAGATTTGAGGCCATCCATTGAGTTCCCTTTTCTCTCTTGCTCATCTTTTCACACACAGATGGCTTCTGCCACTATCTATGTCTTCACCTATATCTAACATGGAGTAGTCTTTATCCTTGCCAAGGCAAGCCTCTCAAATACACAAGAGATCCCATTTTAACACATCTTATTCAGCAGACTACCCTTTCTGTCATCCCACTTTCTCTTGAGTTTATGTTCTCCCAATCTGTTGACTGCTGCCTTGGTTCCCTATGATGCCCCCCACCATGCTCAAAAGCCCTTCAATCTGATTTCCAATGTCAAATCCCAAAGGAAATGAATTTCTCCAAAGTTGCTGATGATCTCTTAATTACTAAATATTATTTTTCTCATTTCTCATCCATCTATACTTCCCTGCAACATTCAGTATTGTTTATCACATCTTCTTTTCATATTTTATCTTTCCTAAATTACTGAAATAATGGTCTATTCTCTTCTTATCCAAATGATTGTTCTTTGTCAGTATTTTTCTAGCTCTTCATCCAGACCATCCCTGAGGATGGTGGGTATTCTCTAAAGTTCAGTTCTTGGCTCTCTTCTCTTTTACCTTGCTACATGATCTTACCATTTACCATGGAATCAAATATCTCTATGTAATTATTATGAATCTACTTTTCTAGTTATAACCTCTCTGATCATCTCTAGTATCCTATCTTCAGATGTATATTGGCTATTTCCAACTCAATATGGCCAAAACAATCCATTGTCTCAAATTCTTTCCCTTTCTGAACTTTCTTTTAAAATTAATGTAGATCATACTATTATTTTCTGAGTCACAATTTAAGAGTAATCCTCAACTCCTGGCTCTTTCTTACTCCCTCACATCCAATTTTGCCAAGTCCTATAGATTTCAACCTGTGTAATATCATGCTGACCATGTCCCTCTTTGATAATTTTTGTTGTTCTAGTTGTGTCTGACTCTTCATGACTACTATTTGGAGATATTGGAGTGGTTTGCCATTTCCGTCTCCAGATCATTTTGCAGATGAGGAAACTGAGGCAAGTAGGATTATGTAACAGATAGTAAAGTGTACGAGGCTTGATTGGAAATCAGGTTTTCTTGACTCCAGGCCCAGCATTCATCCATTTCTACCTAACTGACCTTTCTAACAGTAAAGGAAAACTAATTGCTTATGGGCCTCAGTTGCTTCTAGTAATTTTGGTCAGAAAATCAGCAACATCCTAATTAGGATTTCCTTCCCTCCTTCAGCCTTTCCTTTTAGGGTCAGATCAACTGTTACACTGACAACGAGAATGGTTAAACTAGTTAACTAGCAAGTGCCCTAGGAATTCCAAGTGATCATATTATTCTATGACTTTAGTTGGGATTAGGACAGAATGTCTCTTGAGGTAGACTGAGAAATGGAGATTGAAAAAATGGGGAATGGAATGGATCATACCTCATAATATTGATTTTCTACCCTAGATATAACTATCACATACAACCCCAACCTCAGCTTGGTAAATTTGAGTAGCTCCCTCTCATCTCTAGAATCAAATAATTCTCTATTTGGCATTCAAGGACTTTTATAATTCTCCTCTCCAATTTCTAATTTTTTTATATCTTACTCCTTCTTATGCAGTACAATGACCAGGTCTCTTTGTTGTTCTTTAAATAAGACACTCCATCTCCACATTTTAGTTGTTTCATCGGTGTCCTCATGCCTAGAGTACTCTTCTTACTCACTTTCACCTTTTGGTTTTCTTCTAGTCACAATTTAAAGCTCACCTTCAATAGGAAGTTTTTCCCAATTACTACTTAATGGTAACTCCTATTTGTAATTCTTTTCAATTTATCTGTAAATACTTTGCTTATATTTTTGTTTTTATACTGTCTCCTTCATTAGACATTAAGTCCCTTAAGAACAAGAGCTGTCTTTTTACTTTTGTTCTATCCCCAGTACTTTTCATGGCTCACAGTAGATGCTTAACAATGTTAACTCTATGACAGAAATGGCAACAGATTCCAACCAAAGGAGTCAGGAGTGGATTAAACAGACTCTAGTAGAATAATGTCAATTCTATTACAGTAGAGAACACTGTCATCCTCCCACTATTACAGTAGACAGCACTATCATCCTACTGGTTATACAGGTTCACAAGGTATCTCTCTCTGTCTCTCTGTCTCTGTATCTCTCTCTGTCTCTCTTTTTCTATCTCTCTGTCTCTGTCTCTGTCTCTCTCTCCATCTTTCTTCTCTGAATCACCAACACATACAGAGTCAATTCTCAATACTCATGCATTTAATTTTCAAGCATTTAAAAGATTTTATTCATACTCTCATTTTCACTTTTGCTTTGGCAATTATACACATTTATGTATAGTAGAGAAAAATATAAGAGGCACTCAATGAGCATAAGGTTAGTGTTAACAAATTTATGGTCTCACTGCCATCTGATTCAATTGAAGGTAAGATGCATGTTAATAAAGATTTAGCTCTAATAATTTATTTGCTTGTACTGTACTGTACTATACTGTACTGTAGATTCCATGTGTTATGAAATTTGAATATTGTCTGAAATCAATTTTTCTTATTGTAATGTTAGCTTGAAAGATCACAGAATCCTAGGGAATAGCTAGTGAGCAAAAATGGTTTTCATGTTACCTATTTCATTTGTATACTGCATTACCGGTTATTAGATGAAATCAATTTCATTTTGTGTACTTTCATTTTGTTAGGGAAATGCATATTATCAGAATTAATGTTTTGTTTTACAGAATAGTAGGCAGGAAAGTGCATTCTAGACAATTTTTAGTGAAAGATTACAGTTTTTGGTGATTGCAGAACCTAAGCATGTATTTCTTCTAGGTTCAGTGTAGCAATAGCAATTTTGTTCTGTTTTCTGGGAATATAACACCTGAAAAAGGTGAGAGCTGACTATATATATATATATATATATATATATATATATATATATCTTAGGAATCATCTTCTATCTTCTAGCATATATTGATATATTTAGACTATGTAAGGTGTGTTAAAGTAAGACTACAACTTCTGATTTGAGAACTGCTCAGTACCATTCAGAACTTTGATGTTTACCCGATTCACCCACCTCTCACCTATTGCTCTGAGAGATTATGGCATGCACAATGCAAAATAAACTCTTTTTTGTTTTTTGCAAGGTAGTGGGGTTAAGTGACTTGCCCATGGTCATGTAGCCAGGTAATTTTTAAGTGTCTGAGGACAGATTTGAACTCATGTCCTCCCGACTTCAGGACTGCTGCGGTATCCACTGCAACACCTAGCTGCCCTCCTAGTAAACTCTTGATAGATGGGCTAAACCAATTTGAGAGTAACCAATAGGGTTTCGTACCTCAGTGAGTTAGGCTGGATGTCTACCCCCAAGCATGTGAAAGGGCAGATGAGATTAATTTGTTCCAATGACTGTCAAAGTAACTGAAGCAGGTGCTATGGAGGGCTTAGAACTTGGTTAGACATAGAAGACTCCAAGATCTACCACTGCATCTCAAATCATCACCAGTTATCTTGACTCTGTCTTACCACTGGATTGTGATGACTTTGAGATGACTGACTGATGATTGTGTGCAATTCTGCCTGTGTTAAATCCAATTTACACATGATTCAAAAGACAGCACCCATTCCATTTTAGCCTTCCTATCTCAAAGTACTATGGTGACCTGTAAGTGACAAAGAAGCAGGTGCAGATACATGGGGAGCTGTAACTACAACCATGCAAAAGAGGATTACACTATTCACCTTCTGTGTGAGGAAGAGGTTAGGATGGTGCCTTACATATTGTCTGCTTACTGAATACTGGCCTGATTACCACCAAGTCAGGGATTCCATTCCACAGTTGAAACAAAAAATTGGACAAAAACTTCTTCAAAAACGATTTCTCTTACCATCAGTACATAGAATATGTATACCGTCATAGACAGCATGATATCTAATAGACCTGAAAGATGAGCATATCCTTTTGCAAGAAAACTCAATAGGAATCACATTCAAATAGCAACTCTACATGAAACAAGACTGATGATTCAAGTTTTGTTTACTAAAACTGGAGATGGATACATGTTTTTCTGGAGTAGTTGCAGTGAAGTGAAGTGCCATGGATCTGGGTTAAGTTTTGCAATCAAAACTAATCTAGTCAACAAACTTGTATGTCTATAAAAAGGAGTGAATTGCTGCTTTTGATTTCCATTTGCAGGAAAGTGCTTTCCCTTGAAGGCTATTTATGGGCCAGAGACATATGGTGCATCTCAGTTACTCAGTGTTGATGTAATAACATTGATTAGTGATAGGGGCATGATTCTAGAGAGATGGGTTGAATACTTCCATAGTGTTCTTAATGGACCATCACCAATCAATGTAGAAACCATTGATTATTTTCCTCAAGTTGAATTCAATCCATCACTAGTTGAAATTCAAACTGAAGAAGAGATTTTGAATGTCATTAGTCTCCTTTCCTATAACAAAGCACCTGATGATGATTGTTTTCCAGCTGAGATTTACAAAGGGGGAGGGGGAGGTCATTGCTCATACAAAAGCTAAGTGAAATTTCCCAGGTTATATGACATGAAGAGGTTATTTCCAATTTCGATGATGCCTCCATTGTCCATGTCTTTAAAGTTAAATGAAACAGATAGTCCTGTGACAACCACAGGGGTGTTTCTCTCTCAGTCATTACTGGGAAGATTCTTTCCAGAGTTCTGCTTAATACATTGATCCTTCACCTGAAATATGGTAACCTACCTGAGAGCCAGAATGACTTCAGAAAGGGTCAAGAAACAGTCATTTATACTGTTTCCTGCCTGACAACTTTGGGGAAAATGTCAGTAGCAAAACATGGATGGATTCTCTTCAGTTTGTGCTAATTTTGGCCTAACAACACCAAGAAAATACAGGAGCTCCATCAGTCGACAACTATACCATCCATATGTGAATTTTTTTAAAAAAAAATTTAAATTTTATTTATTTAAGACAATGGGCTTAAGCGACTTGCCCAAGGCCACACAGCTAGGCAATTATTAAGTGTCTGAGGTCACATTTGAATTCAGGTCCTCCTGACTCCAGGGCCAATGCTCTATCCACTAGCTATCTAGCAGCACTCCTTCCCGCCTGCCCCCATAAGTGAATTTTAACAAGTGAGTGGAGGAGTTTTAAATACTGTGGATTTACCTAGGTAGTATACTTTCCAGAGTATTCCAGAGCATTACTAATGAGGTTACCAGAATTGGCTCAGTGTTTGGGACCGAAAGAAAAGGTCTATAGATCTTTTGTGATAACTTCATTGTTTTATACCTGTGAAATCTGGACAATCTATCAGGTAGATTTGCTTACCTGCTAAATGTAGAAGAAGAGACAGTAGGCAGCAAAGTCAAACCACCACCAACTTAACCTCTATCTCTTCTCAGATCTAGATGTACATAAGTAGCTATCCCAAAGTCTTAATGACAACAGGAGTCCTAACTTAATCTTCTCAGCCATCATCCTGAGTGATACAGCTAGGCAACTACTGATGAGGGGCTAAAATCATAGCTCCTAAAGACCTTGAAAAAAATTTTGCCACCAAAGTAAAGATACTATTATCTCGTATCCTAAACTAATATGATTATGTCAGTTGAAATTACATTAAGGAAGAGAAATTAACACTGGTGCAGAGTTGGACTAACCTGGTGCAGGGAGCAAACCACAGGCCACTGGTTCCCAGTGCAAAACACTTGGGTCTATACCCAGTAGTGATATCACTAGATCAAAGGGTATGCCCCTTTTTATTGCCCTTTGGGCATAATTCCAAATTTCTCTCCAGAAAGATTAGATCAGTTCACAACTCTACCAATGATGCAGATTCCCCACCTCCCTGCCAACATTGATAATTATCCTTTTTGGTCATACTGGCCAATCTGAGAGGTGCATATCCTTCGCTGAGTCAAATATATAATAAAACAAGTCATTCGCCAATTAATAAATGGTCAAGGGATATGGAAAGACAATTCTCAGATGAAGAAATGTTATCTATAGTTATAAGAAAAAATTGTTCTAAATCATTATTGATTAGGGAAATGCAAATTAAAATACTCTGAGGTACTATCTGAGATATCTATCAGATTGGCCAATGTGATCAAAAAGGAAAATCATTATTGTTGGAGGGGATATGGGAAAATTGGGATGCTAATGCATTGTTAGTGGAGCTGTAAATTGATCCAACCTTTCTGAGAGCAATTTGAAATTATGACTAAAGTGCATACTACTACTATTAAATCTGTATCATGAAGAGATCATGAAAAAGACTAAAACCCCACATGTACAAAAGTGTTCATAGCTGATCTTTTCTTGGTGGCAAAGATCTGGAAATTGAAGGGAAGCCCATCAGTTGGGGAATGGCTGAACAAATTGTGGTATATGACTGTGATGTAATACTATTATTCTATAAGAAATCACGATGGACAGGACTTCAGATGTTGAATGAAATGAGTACAGCCAGAACAATAACATTTGGTGAAGAACAACTATGATGGACTTGGCTCATTTCAGCAGTACAATAATCAAAGACAGTTCTAAAAGACTTATGCCGGAAAGTATCATCCATATCCAGAGAGGGAACTGTGGAGTTTGAATGCAGAACAAAGTTTACTGTCTAGAATTTTAAATAAGTATCTATATAGTATGTAGTTTTTTTCTCTCTCTCATGTTTTTTCTTTCATTTGAATTTGATTCTTCTTTCACAAAAAGATCAATATGAATCTATGTTTAGCAGAACTACATGTGTAGAGCCTCTATTAAATTGCTTTCTGTCAGGGGAAGGGGGGATAACAGAAGTAGGAGAAGGGTTTAAAGAAAAGGGAGAGAGGCTCAAAGAAGGGGAGTTCAGACTGAAGAAGGTGCTAATCATAAGTTAAAGAACAGGGTTAAAAAAGAAAAGTACAAATGGTGGGGTGGGGATGGGAATATGATGGAGGGTAATTCCAAGTTAGTTATAACTGTGAATGTGAATGGAATGAACTCTCCCAAAAGATGGAAGTGAATAGCAGAGTCGACTGGAATCCTATAATATATTCTTTTTTTTTAGTTTTTGCAAGGCAATAGGGTTAAGTGGCTTGCCCAAGGCCACACAGCAAGGTAATTATTAAGTGTCTGAGGCCGGCTTTGAACTCAGGTCCTCCTGACTCCTGGGCTGGTGTTCTATACACTGTGCCACCTAGCTGCCCCCCCCCCTACAATATATTCTTTACAAGAAACACATTTGAAGCAGAGAGATAGACACATAGTAAAGGTGAAAACCTGGAGAAGAACATACATTTTGCTTCAGTTAAAGTAAAAAAAAAACACAAGCAAAAAAATCTGAAACTCAGATAAAACAAAAGCAAAAATAAATCAAATTAAAAAGAAAAAGAAGGAAACTACATCTTCCTAAAAATGTCATAGATTATGAAGTAATATTAGTAATAAACAGATGTGTACTAAATAGTTCAATGTCTGAATTCTTTGAAAACAAGTTAAATGAATTACAGGAAGGCATTTCTGTAAAAACTATAATAGTGGAGAACCTCTACCTCCCTCTCTCAGAATTAGTTGAAACCAAACATAAAATAAATAAAATGGAATTTACAGAGGTGAATAAAATTTTAGAAGCATTAGGTAAGTTTGACATCTGGAGAAAATTGAATGGAGATAGAAAGAATTGTATCTTTTTTCACAATAGTATCTAGAACCTACACAAAAATTGATCAATTTTAAAACCTCTCAATCAAGAAAGAAATGATAAATGCTTCTTTTTCAGATCATGATGCAATAAATATTACTTATAATAAGGGGTAATGGAAAGATAGACTAAAATTAATTGGAAAAAATTAATGTAAAGTTATAAATGAGTGAGTTAAATTACAAATAAAAGAAATATACAATTTGTCCAAGAGAATGACAATAATGAGACAACAAGCCAGATCTTATGGGATACAACCAAAGGAGTTATTAAAGGAAATTTAAATCTTTAAATTCTTTCATGAATAAAATAGAGAAAAATGAGATAATTGCATTGAGTATACAAATAAAAAAGCATGGAAAAAGGGCTAATTAAAAATTTCCAAACAAATACCAGATTACTGAAAATCAAAGAAGAAACAAAATTAAAAGTAAGAAAACTATTTAACTAATAAATAAATCTAAGTTGGTTTTATGAAAAAAACCCCAAGAAAATGGATAGACATTTGGTTAATTTGATTAAAAAAATGAAAGAGGAAAACAAATTTATTAGTATTAAAAATGAAAAGAGTGACTTTAACACAACTAAGGAGGAAATTAAAGCAAAATTCAAAGTCATTTTGAGCAATCATATCCCAATAGATCTGCAAATCTTAGTGAAATGGATGAAATCTACATAAATATAAATTGTTCACGTTAACAGAAGAGGAAATAAAATACTTAAAAAACCTTATTTCAGAAAAAGAACTTGTACATGACATCAATTCAATTCCTAAGGAAAAAATCTCCGCATCCAGATGGATTCACAAGTGAATTCTACTAAACATTTAAAGAATAATTAATTCTATATGTAAACTATTTGTAAACTACCATGTTACCATATGTAACTTTGAAAAAACATGTAAACTATTTTTAAAAAGTGAATTTATGACATCAATATGATGCTGATGACTAAATCAAGAAGAGTGTAGAGAAAGAAAAGTATAGACAAGTTTTCCTAATTAATATTGAAGAAAGAAATTTAAATAAAATATTAACAAAGAGATTATAACAAGTTATCATTAGTATAATACACCATGATCCAGTTGGATTGATTTCAGGAATAAAGAGCATAATTGATCAAATCAATAATAAAATAACAGAAATGATATGATTATCTTAATAGTTGCTGAAAAATCTTTTCATAAAATATGGTACTCATTTCTATTAAAGCTACTAGAGAGCTAGGAGTTTTCCTAAGAATGATCAACAGTATTTATCTAAAATCATCATCAAACATTATATCTAATGGGGATAAGTTAGAAGGGTTCTCATGATGAGTAGTGAAGCTAGGATGCCTGTTACTACCCCTATTATTCAATATTATGTAGAAATTTACCTTTAGTAATAGGAGAAGAAAAAGAAATTGAATGAATTATAGAATAAGCAATGAAAAAACTCTATGCAGATGATATGATGATACTTAGAGAACCCTAAAAAAATAAGTAAGAAATTCCTTGAAACAATGAACAAATTTACCAAAAAAAGATCAAAATATGTTTTCAATTGCAGAGAGCATGGAGGATCTTCAGTGAAAGTCTGTCTTTTCTGGGGATAAGGGGGAAATAAAGCACAGCTAGGCAGGAGGACCAGGAAAGCCAGCAAGAGACTTTGCAGCCCATTAACTGGCAGCTAGATATCTCCCCAGGTCTCGGGAGCTAGACAGTAGACCAGCAGGGAGGGTCCCATCCTCAGACAAAGTCTGAACCTGGGAACACTGAGACAACAGTCTGGACTGAGATAGAAACAAATCACTGCATAGGCAGAGCCTGAACATAAAGGAGGAAATCCCCCTCTGCATAGACAGTGTCTGGGCTGCAAGACAATCATTTGGTTGTATCAGACTCCAGTCTCAGCACAAAAAATTTGGGACTATACTCCCTATAGCCCAGGAGCAAATCTCAACTATCAAAATGAGCAAAAAAGCAAAAAGAGTGCTAACCATAGAAATACACTATTAAGATAAATATTATAAAAATGTCTTCTGAGAAGACAACAAGAAAATAAAGCAGTGACAAATTGCCTACAAGTCTCAGAGGAGTTTATGCATTACACTGAAATCCAAAAATCTTACAGGTGAACTTAAAATAGTTTTTAAAAAGGAAAGAAGAGAGGAAGAAAAAAGTGGAAGAAAGAAATGAGAGCCATGCATGAAAAGTATGAAAAATTTACAAGAAATCAACTCCTTTAAAAGTCAAATAACCACCTGGAAAAAGTATATAACTCATCAAAAAATAAAATTGACCCACTAGAAAAGGAATGAGACTCATCTAAAAGTCAAATCAATCAACTGTAAAAACAATGCAAATCATCTAATAGTCAAATTGAACAACTGGAAAGGAAATACAATTCAGTTAAAAGTAAAATTAACCTAAACAAAAAGGAAAACTTATTGTGAAAAGTAAATTTAACTAACTGGAAAAGGAAACACAAAAGCTCACTGAAGGAAAAAAAAAACTCTAAAAATTAGAATTGTACAGATAGAGACTAATTAATCTATGTGACACCAAGATTTCACCAAACAAAAATGAAATGACTAAAAAAATTAAAGAAAATGTAAAGTACCTTTTAGGAAAAACAAATGACTTGGAGAATGGATCCAGGAGAGTTAATTTATGAATTATAAGTCTACTAGAAAGCCTTGATCAAAAAAAGAGCCTGGAAAATATCTTCTAGGTAATTACCATATGAAACTAGATTAATAGTCCTTAGAAAATGCACAGAACAACTCCAGAAAGAGAATCCTGATAAAAAACTCTAAGGACTATCATAGCCAAATTTCAGAATTCTCAAAGAAAGGAGAAAATACTGCAAACAGCCAAAAAAGAAGCAATTTAAATAAAAAGGAAGCTAATCAGAATTACACAGAACTTATCAGCTTCAGCATAAAATGATTAGGGGGACTGGAATATGAAATTTCAGACTGCAAAGGACCTTGAATTAAAATCAAGAATTTACGACCCTTCAAAATTCTGCTTATTTCAGGGGAAATGATGAATTTTCTGTTTCTTTTAATTTTTTTATAAAGATTTTATTTGAGTTTTACAATTTTCCCCCATTCTTGTTTCCCTCCCCCCACCTCCCAAAGAAGTCATTCTTTTTTCATTTTTTTTATTAGAGATAGCATTTGAGTTTTACAATTTGAAATGATGAGTTTTCAGTGAAATAGAGGACTTCTAAAACATTCTGCTAAAAAGACCACATCTGAACAGAAAATTCAATTTTGAAATGCAAGACCCAAGAGATGCATGAAAAGGTAAATGGAAAGGAGGAAAACGCTAGTCAGGAACATTAGATTGTATGCATTAATACAAGGGAAGATAATAATTGTAACTCTGGAGAATTGTATTTAAAAGGTTGAATATAGTTCAAGGGATTATACTTAGAGGATATGGAATAGGCTTAGTTGTCGTCTTCATTTTTGAAGAAGATAAAAATGACATCACTGTGTTTGAGACAAATTACTGTGTTTGAGACAATGTGTCTGATCTGTGACTGATCAGACCAATAATACCTTAGAATGCTCTACCACAGATTGGGCACAAATCGTTTAGGTGAACACCTAGGATGTTTACTCTAAACTTACGTATCTCATATTTCCTTTGAGCTACTTTAATTCTGCCTTACTCATAATGGTAAGCACTTTCCCTATTCTGGGTGGTTTTGTGCTAGTGTCTTCCATGCTTCACAGTCAATTCTAAAATTCATAAGAGAGACCTTCAGGGTGTTCTAGTGCTTAAAGTACTTAGAAGTTTTATATATATATATATATATATATATACATATATATATATATATATATATATATATATATGTGTGTGTGTGTGTGTGTGTGTGTATACACACACACATATATATGTATATAATTAAATCAGAGGTGTCCTTACTTTACTAGATATCTTAGTTAAGGAGCACTGTAGTACAGTGGGGCAGAGGGTGGGAGTGGACATAGAAGGGTTTTTCATAAGGAGAATAGAACATGATCTTGCCTAAATCCATGAGAGTTTTAGTGCCATGGTTGGGATGCTATAGGGACAGATCCTGAGGTGGATGTTCTTCTCCTGGCTTATCTTTTTGGGTTTTGTAGATTGGTTTCTGTTAACAGGTTTGTTTCATATCACATATGAGGGAAGATCAAGGAGATGTTTAGCATTGTGTCTGTCTTCTCCCCACCATCTTGGCCGGGAAGTCTGATTTATTATTCTTGAGAAATATATTTCTAATGAGACAGAAGAGGGGAGGGTACCTGATGACAATAAGATGTTGATGTTTATCCATCAGTCAAGCTTTGAGAATAGTACTTCTATCAGGACAGATAAAAGCAGTATTCTTTGACAAAGGCATTATAAATATAAAACAGGATTTAAAGAATGAAATAATAAAAGGGGCTATCCTAAAAGAAGGCTAGCTATTAGACAAATAACACCAGGTAAAGAGGCACAAAGGGTATGAACACTGAGTAAATCTTCTCAATAGTTTTGGTCCAGAGAGGGAATAACATATATCCCCAATTGGGTTTAAAAACCTACCACTTCACATCTCTCAGATTGACCAATATCACTAGACAGTAAAATAATCAATGTTGGAGGGGATGTGGGAAATATGGGGCACACATGTATTGTTGGTGAGTTGTCAACTGATTCAGCCTTTCTAGAGAGCACTTTGGAATTATGCTCAAAGATCAATAAAAATGTGCATACCCTTTGCTTCAGCAATACCACTACTGGCTCTGTATCTTGAAGAGATCATGAAAAAGGGTAAAAATTCCACACGAATCAAAAATTTATTGTAGCATTTCTTTTTATTATGACAAAAAATTGAAAATAGAGGGGATGTACATCAATTGGTAAATGACTGAACAAATTGTGGTATATATATGTGATGGAACACTATTGCTCTATAAGAAATCATGAGGAATGGGATTTCAGAAAAGTCTGGAAAATCTTGCATGAACTGTTGCTAAGTGAGATGCGGAGAACCAGAAGAACATTATACCCATTAACAGCAACAAGGGGTGATGTTCAACCATGATGGACTTATTCATTTCAACAGTAAAATTATCTTTTTTTTTTAATTTTTAAAAAAAATTTTAGGTGGGGAGGCTAGGTGGCATAGTGGATAAAGCACCGCCCTTGGAGTCAGGAGTACTTGGGTTCAAATCCCTTCTGAGACACTTAATAATTACCTAGCTGTGTGGCCTTGGGAAAGCCACTTAACCCTATTTTCCTTGCAAAAAAACCTAAAAAAAAACAAAAACAAAAACAAAAATTAGGTTTTTGCAAAGCAAATGGGGTTAAGTGACTTGCCCAAGGCCACACAGCTAGGTAATTATTAAGTATCTGAGGCTGGATTTGAACTCTTATCTAAGACACTTTAAAAAACTTTAAAAAAACATCCATGTCTAGAGAAGGAACAGTGAAGTTTAAATGAAGACCAAAGTTTATTATCTTCAATTTTTAAAAGTTGTCTTATGTATCATGTCATTTTATTCTTTAATCTTTTCTTTCTTCAGTTTGGATCTGATTTTTCTCTCACAGCATGTTCAATATTGAACTATGTTTAGCTTGGTTATAAATATAGAGCCTATATCAGATTGTTTTCTATCGGGGGGGGGGGGGAGGGAAGGGAGAGAGGGAGAAAAATTGTAATACTCAAAACCTCGCCAAAACATTAGCAAAAACTAGCATTGCATGTAGTTGGAAAAGTAAATAAATAAAATATTTTTTAAAAATATATCATATCATAAAGGAAAGTGGGGGAGAGAAAGAATAGGGGAAAATGGTCTTATAAAAGGGAAGGTGAAGTTAAAAGTGAAATTAAAGTTAAAGTTAAAAGTTAAAAGAAAAGTTAAAAGGGAAAAGGAGCAAAAATATCGGTGAGGAAGATTAAGGGGAAAGGAAAGTATAAAAGGAAAAAGACAGGATGGAGGGAAATATAGAAATGGTGAATGTCATGAACTCTCCCATAAAAATAGAAGCAGATAGAAGAATGGACTTAAAACCAGAATCTTGCAAAATGTTGTTTATAAGAAACATATTTGAGGCAGAGAGATATATACAAAGGGTAAAAGTAAAAGGCTAGAATAAAATATATTGTGTTTCAGCGTTGTTCTCAGGCAAATCAAAAGCAAAATGATACCTCATTAAAAGGGATAAGGAAGGAAACTACATCTTAAAAGGCACCATAGGCAATGAAGTTATATCATTATTAAAAAAATATATGTACTATGTGCTATAGTATCCAAATTCTTAGAGGAAAAGCTGAACAAATTACAAGGAGATATAAACAGCAAACCTTTAATAATAGGGGACCTCAACCTCCGTCTCTCAAAATTAAATAAATCTAACCACAAAATAAATAAAAAGTAAGCTAAGAAGGTGAAAAAATTATTTTTTATAGAAAAGATCTACATGCATTTATTTTACATTCATTACATTTCTTTTCACAGTTATATTTTTAACAATACTAGAGCACAGGAAAGGAAGATAATTTCTCAAATAAAATGGTCTTAAAACATAGAATCTTAGATGACAGCTATTCCATCGGATCAAAGAATTATATATTTAGAACTAGGAGAGTTTCCAAATCTTTTATTTTATAAATTAAGAAACTGAGGCACAGAGAAGTTAATTTTTCTAGGGTCACATAACAAGAGTTTGAAACAGTGTTTGAACTCATCTCCCTGACCATAATCCTACTCCACCTCCAGCTGCAGTACATATCTGGGCATATATTTCCTTTAACAACATCCCAAACAAATGGGCATATAATTCCTAATTGTAAACAACTACTGAGAAGAAATCACTATCTCTTGAGAGAATCCTAATATAGTTAGGACAGCTCTAGTGAAGAAATTTTTTCCTTATGTTGAGCAGATCTCTAATATGGGCTCTAAGAAGGTGAAGAAAATCTTTGAAAAACCCTTTAGATATGATAGATCTTAGGAGAAAAACTGAATGGGGATAGAAAAGAATATACATTTTTCTCTTCAGTACATGGCGCCTATACCAATATTGACCATGTACTAGGGCAAAAAACCTTATATTCAAATGCAGAATGGCAGAAATGATAAATTCATGCTTTTCAGATCATGATGCAATAAAAATTACATGTAATAAAGTACCATGAAAAGATAAACCAAAAATTAACTGGAAGTGAAATAATTTTTAAAAATGAGTAGATCAAAGAACAAATGATAGATATAATTAACTATTTCATTTGAGAAAATGGTAATAAGAGAGACATCATAACAAAATTGATGGGTTGCAGGTAAAGCAATTTTTAGGGGAAATTTTATATCTCAAAATACTTATGAATAAAATGGAGACAGAGGAGATCAATGAATTGAGTATGCAACTATAAAAGCTAAAAAATTAAAGATTCGCAATTAAATATCAAATTAGAAAATCTGAAAATCAAGGGAGACATTAATAAAATTTAAGAAACCTAATAAATAAAACTAAGGATTGTCTATGAAAAAACATTAAAATAGATAAGCCTTTGTTCTATCTGGTTTAAAAAAAGAAAGAATACCAAATTACCAATGAAAATGAAAAGGTAAACTCACCGCCAATGAGGAGGAAATCAGAGACTTTATTCAGAGTGATTTTGCCCAACTCTATGCCAATAAATTTGACAACCTGAGTAAAATGGATTAATATTTTTAAAAATAAAACTACCCAGATTAACAGAAGAGGAAGTGCAATACTTAAAATTTCAGAAGTAATTGGAGAAGCCATCAATAATCTCCCTAAGAAAAGGTCTCCATGTCCAGAAGGATTTAAAAGTGAATTCCACCAAAGGTGTAAGGAACAATTAATTCTAATTCTTCATAAATTGTTTAAAAAATAGGAGAAGGGTTTCTGACAATTTCCTTTTATGACACTAATATGATGCTGATGCCTAAGCAAGGAAGAGTCAAAACAGAAAAAGAAAATTATAGACCAATCTCCCAAATGAATATTGATGCAGAAATCTTGTCCATTTTCTGTTTTTTCAAGGCTATGGACTTGCCCAGGGTCACCCAGCTAAGTGAGGTATTTAATGTCTGAGATCAGATTTGAATTCAGCTTTATCCACTGTGCCACCTAGCTGCCCCGATACAAAAATCTTAGATGAATTTTTAGCAAAGAGATTAAAACAAGCTGCTACTAGGATAATACACCCTGATCAGGTAGAATTTATACCAGGTAGGCAAGGACGGTTAAATATTAGGAAAACACTCAACATAATTGAACACATTAATAATAAAACCAACAGAAATCATATGGTAATGTCAATAGATGGTGAAAAAGTCTCACAAAATACATCCATTCATATTAAAGACCAGAGAGTGTATAGGAATAAATGGAGTTTTCCTTAAAATAATAAACAGCATCCATATAAAACCATCAACAAAGATTATCTGCAACAGGGACAAACTAGGAGCACTTCCAAAAAGATCAGGTTGAAACAAGGATGCTCATTATTACTATCACTGTTCAATATAATTTTTGAAATGTTGGTTTTAGCAATAAGAAAATAAAAAAGAAATAAAAGAAATAAGAATTGGCAATGAGGAAGCAAAAATTTCATTCTTGGTAGTTGATATAATGGTATACTTAGAGCATGAGAGAAAATCATATAAAAAACTACTTTAAACAATTAACAACTTCAGCAATGTAGCAGATATAAAATAAACCCACATAATAAATCACAATTTCTAAATATGAAGAACAAAACCCAAGGGCAAGAGATAGAAAAAGAAATTCCACTTAAAGTAATTGCAAGCAACATAAAATGCTAGGGATCAATTGTCCAAGCAAAATCCAGAAACTGTATGAACACAATTACAAAACACCTTTCCCACAAATAACATCAGATCTAAACAACTGGAAAAATGTCAATTGCTCATGGTTAGACTGAGTTAATTTAATAAAAATGAGTATACTACCTAAATTAATCTGTTTATTCAGTATAATATCAAACTACCAAGACATATTCTAGAGAGCTAGAAAAGTTAGAAACAAAATTTATGTGGATGAACAAAAAAGTCAAGAATATCAAGGGAATTAATAGAAAAAAATGCAAAGGAAAGTGGTCTAGCTGTGCCAGATCAAAAACTGTATTATAAAGCAGCAGTCATTATAACTGGTACTGGCTAAGAAGTAAAGACATGGATCAGTTGAATAGATTAGGTACAAAAGAAGCAGCAATAAATAGCTCATTATTTTGATAAAAACTTCAGGGTAAGAAACTAGGTTTAGATAAGCATTTCACTACCTGTATAGCAAGACAAGATAGAAATGGGTTTAAGGTGATACTGTAAATCACTTGGGAGAACAAGGAATAGTTTCATGGTCAATGCTATGGAGAGGAAAGGAGTTTATGACTAAATGAGAGACAGAAAATTATAAAATGCAAAGTTTATAATTTTGATTACATTAAATTAAAATGTTTTACACAAATAAAATAAATGCAACTAAGATTTGAAGAAATGCAGAGAAGTGGGAAATAATCTTTTACTACTAGCATTTTGATAAAGAATTCATTATATTATAATATAAAATGACATATCTCCATGAAAACATTTAAATTTATAAAAATACAAGTCATTCCCCAATTTGTAAATGGTCAAAGGATATGAATAAGAAAATTTTCAGATGAAGACATTAAAGCTATAATCATATGAAAAAATGCTCCATATTTTTGATTAGAGAAATGCAAATTAAAACAACTCTGAAGTGCCACCTCATAGCCATCAGATTGGCTACTATGACAAAAAAGGAAAATGATCAAAGCTGGAGTAGATGTAGGAAAACTGGAACCCTAATGCTCTGCTGGTGGAGTTGTGAACTTATTCAACCAATCTGGAGAGCAATTTGGAACTATGCCCAAAGAGCTATCAAACTCTCCATACGCTTTGATACTTTTAAGTTTGTATTCCAAAGAGATCATTAAAAAAAGCCCCAAATAGATCCACATTAACAAAAATATTTATAGCAACCATATTTGTACTTGCAAAGAATTAGAAATTTAGATGATGTCTCAATTAGGGTATGACTGAACAATTGTGTCATATGAATATGATGGAATACCAGTGTTGTATAAGCAATCATGAACAGGCTTTTTGCAATGGCAAAGAATTGTAAATTTAAAGAATGTCCACCAATTGGGAAAAGGCTAAACAAATTGGAGTGGTGATGGAATTATGTAACAAATCAAGATTGGATAGATTTCAGAAAAGCCTGTGAAAATTTACATGAACTAATAATGAAAGAAGTAAATAGAATCAGAAGATTGCACATATTAGTAGCAACATTGTGTGATGATCAAATATGATAGACCTAGCTATCCTCTTCAGCACAATGAGCAAAGACATTTCTAATGGACTTGTGATGGAAAATGCTTACACATTCAGAGGAAAAGCTATGGAGTCTGAAGGCAGACTAAAGCATTTGATTTTCATTTAAAAATTTTTTTTCACCACTTTTTCCCAATTCTTCTTTTACAACATAACTATTGCGAAAATATGTTTAAGATGACTGTACAGGAATAACCTAAAGCAGACTATTCACTCTCATGGGAAACAATAGGGAACAAAGGGACTTAAAATGTTTGGAACTCAAAATCTTCCAAAAATTATGTTGAAACCTATCTTTACATGTAATTGAAAAAATAAAATCAAACACATAGGCCACAAGAATCAAAAACAAAAATCAAACAAAGAAACAAAAATGAAATGCATTTCATAACACCTCTGAGGTACCATCTCTTACTGGAAAATATGACAGCACCCCCCAATGACAAATTTGGAAAAGCAAGATAATTCTAACACTACTGATATTAGTCTAGTTGCAAACTAATCCAATCACTCTAGAGAACAATTTGCAGTTATGCCAAAAGGTAATCAAACTATGCCTACCTGTTGAAACAGCAATACCACTACTAAGTATGTATCCCAAAGAGATCACACAAAAAGGGGCAAAGGACCTACATGGGCAAAAATTATTTATAGCAATGCTTTTCGTGGTGGCAAAGAATTGGAAATTGAGGTAATATCCATCAGTTGAGAAATGGCATAATGAGCTATGATATATAAAAATAAAGGAATACTACTGTGCAGTAAGAAATGATGAATAAATGACCAGAATAACCTGGAAGAATGTATAAATTGATGCAAAATGAAATGAGCAGAACCAGGAAAACATTGCAGCCAGCAATAGCAATATATGGTGATCAACTGTGAATCACTTAACTCTTCTTAGCAACACAGTGATTGAAGATAATTACAAAGAACTGGTGATGGAAGATGCTATCCATATCTAGATTAAAAACTAACACATTCTAAATGCAATTTGAAGCATACTTCCCCCTACCCCTCCACACACACTTTCTTTGTACCCTTTTGATCTTTCACAATGATGACTAATATAGAAATATATTCTAAATGATTGCACATTTATATCCTGTCTCAAATTGCTTATCATTAGGAAGTGGGGAGGGGAGGGAGGAAAGGGGGAAAATTTTGAAAGTCAAAAACTTGTAAAAATGAATGCTAAAATTGTATTCACATATTATTGGAAAAATTATCATTTATTAAAAAGAATTAAAAATTAAGTGGATGCCAAGAAACTAAATAAAATATTCTTGAGCAAAAAAGGTACAAAGTATAATTTTATTAAATAAAATTAAAATAATGAGATAGTATATCAAAACTTGTAGGATTTAGATAAAAGAGCCAATTTTTATCTCTAAGCCCTTTAAAAAAAGCATGAGAATATGAATGACAAACATGCAACTGAAAAAAAATCCTGGAAAATGAATTTTAGAAGTCAATTAAACCCTAAAAGAGAAATCCTGAAATTGAAAGCTAGACTTTTTGAATTGAAAGGGGAAAAACCCCTTAAATTAATAAATGAAACTAGAATATCAAAAGATCTTATGAACTTATGAAAGCTGATTTGAGTAAAGAAAATATAAGCAATTAGTTTATAAAACTGATATAGGAGAATTCACAATGAATGAAGAATAAAGGAAATAACTAGGAATTTTTTTAATTTTAATTTTTTATTTTCTCAATTGCATTTTATGGAAGTTTTACAATATTTATCCACATGCATATGCATATTTAGAAGTTACATAATTTCCTTCCACACTCCCTTCCCACCCTCCTTCCCTCAACAGAGAACAGTCTGATAAACATTGTACATGAACATTTGTGTTTAACATGTTTACAGATTAGTCATTTTCTGAATGAGGAATTAGGACTAAGGGAAAAAAAAGAAAATCATAAGATAGGAAAGAAAAATATAAGACAAATTTTTAAAAAGTAAACATAGTGTTCATTGTTATTCTGTAGGTTTTTGTTTTGTTTTGTTTTTCTTTCTCTGAATGTGGATAGCATTTTCCATAAAAGGTTGTTCTGAGCTGCTGTATCTATCAAGATTGATCGACTCACAATATTGTGAATGTGTACAATGTTTTCTTGGTTCTACTCTCTTCTCAGTATCTGTTTCAATGATTGGTTCCATTCTTCTCTATTGTCTGGCCAGTCATGGTTTCTTAAAGAACAATAGTACTGCATAACATTCTTATGACATAACTTGTTCGGTTCTTCCCCAATTGATGGGCTTCAATTTCTAATTCTTTGCCACTACAAAAAGGGTTGTTATAGATATTTTGGTATATATGGAACTTTTCCCATTTTATATGATACCTTTTGGATATAAGCCTAATATTTGTTTTGTTGAATCAAAGGGTATGATCAGTTTTCTTGCTCTTTCCATATTGCTCTCCAGAATGGCTGGATCAGTTCATATACCTACCAGAAATGCATTAATGTTCCAATCCTCCCACAACCTCTCCAACATTGATCTCTTTCCCTTTTTGTCATCTTAGCCAATCTGCTGAGTGTGAAGTAATACCTCATAGTTATTTTAATTTGCATTTCTCTAATCTTAATGATTTGGAGCATTTTTTCATATGATTATATATAGCTTTAAGTTCATTTGAAAGCTGCCTGTTTATATCCTTTGACCATTTATCACTTGGGAATGACTTGTCATCTTATAAATTTGATTCAATTCTCTCTATATTTTAGAAATAAAACCTTTATCAGAAACCCTGGCTGTGAAAATTGTTTCCTAGTTTTCTGTTTTCCTTCTAATCTTGGCAGCATTGGTTTTAATTAGAAAAACTTTTTTAATATTACTCAAAATCATTCATTTTGCAATTTATAATGTACTCCAATTCTCATTTGATCATAATTTGATCCCTTTCCAGAGATCTTAAAGACAGAGTATTTCTTGATCTATTAATTGGTCTATGATATCATGCTTTCTGTCTAAATCCTGTACCCATTTTGCCTTTATTTTGTTATAGGGTGTGAGATATGAGTTTAAGCCTAATTTTTACTATTCTATTTTCAATTTTTTTCAACAATTTTTGTCAAATGCTGAATTCTTATTCCAGAAACTAATGTCTTTGGATTTATCCAACAGTAGATTACTATAGCCATTTACTATTATTTCTTTTAAAAGTATCCAAATCCTCTGGACCAGTCTATTTCTTAACTGTACAGGTCTGATGACTACAGCTTTAAAGTATAGTTTGAGATCTGGTAGAATAAGGCCACCTTCCTTTTGCATTTTTTTATCAGTTCCCTTGATAGTCTTGATCTTTTGATGTTCCATGTGAATTTTGTTACTATTTTTTCTAGCTTGATAAAAGTTGTTTGGTAGTTTGATTAGTATGACACTGAATTAGTAATTTAATTTGGGTAGAATTGGCATTTTTATTATATTAACTCTATTTAACCATGAGAAATTGACAATTTTTTCCAATTATTTAGATCTGCTTTTATTTGTGTGAAAAGTGCTCTGTAATTGTGTTCATACATTTTCTGGGTTTGTCTTGGAAGGTAGATTCCCAAGTATTTAGTGTTATCTGTAGTTACCTTAAATGGAATTTCTTTATCTCTTGCCCTTGGGTTCTGTTGCTCATATATAGAAATGGTAATGATTTATGTGGATTTATTTTATATACTATTACTTTAGAGAATTTACTAATTGTATCAAGAAGTTTATAAGATGTTTTATTAGGTTCTCTATGTATATTATATCATTTGCAAAGAGCAAGAGTTTTGCTTTTTTCATTGCCAATTCTAATTCCTTCTCTTTTTTTTCCTTCTCTTACTGCTAAAACTAACATTTCTAATACTATATTGCATAGTAATGGTGATAGTGGGCATCGTTGTTTCACCCCTTCTCTTATTAGAAATGCTACTAGTATATATACCTATTACATTTAACATTTTTGATGGTTTTAGATATAAATTGCTTATTAAAAGGAAAACACCATTTATTCCTATACTCTTTTTAAATCTCTTTTTTAAAAATTATTTATTTTTATCCATATGCACACTTACATTTTTAAGTTACAAAATTACCCTCCACCCTCCCTTCCCACCTCCTTCCCCTCAGCAGTGAACAGTCAGATTAGCATTGTATACACATATTTTGGTAAATATGTTTACAAATTAGTAATTTTTGGTTTGAGAATTAGGATTAAGGGGAAAAGATATATGAGATAATTTTTATAAAGTGTTCTTCAGATACTGAAGGATTTTTTTCTGTATATATATATTTTTTGTTTTTAGTTTTTGCAAGGCAATGGGGTTAAGTGGCTTGCCCAAGGCCACACAGCTAGCTAATTATTAAGTGTCTGAGGTTGGATTTGAACTCAGGTACTCCTGACTCCAGGACCAGTGCTCTATCCACTGCACCACCTAGCCACCCCTGTATGTTTTGTTTTGATTCATTTTTCTTCCTCCGGATGGGAATAATATAGTCCATAGCCAAATACAGTTGTCCTATTCTCTGGACTGTTGAGAGGAGTTGCCTCCATCAAGGTTGTTCATCTCACAATGTTGTTATTGATGTGTACATTCATCTCTGAGTTCTGCTCCCTTAGCTCAGCCTCAGATTCCCTAAGTCATTCCATGCTTCTCTAGAGTCTGACCATTTATGGTTTCTTATAGAACAATAGTATTCCATGTTATTGTTTAGTCATTCCCCAATTGATGGGCATCTCCTCAATTTCCAGTTCTTTTCCACTACAAAAAGAGCTGCTATGATATTTTGGAACATGTAGGATTTTTCCCATTTTTTACATTTTTTTCTGAATATAGTCCTAGAATTGGACTTGCTGGGCCAAAGGATATGAACAGTTTTATTGCTCTTTGGACATAGTTCCTCTCCAGAAAGGTTGTATTTGTTCACAGCTCCATCAGCAACATATCAATGTCCCAATCCTCCTACAATCTCTCCATCTCTTCAACATTGATCATTTTCCTCTTTCTCATCTTGTCCACTCTAATAGGTATGAGATGATACCTCATTGTGGTTTTAATTTGCATTTCTCTAATCAATAATGATTTGGAGCATTTTTTCATATGATTATATATAGCTTTAATTTCTTCATTTGAAAACTGTCTGTTCATATCCTTTGACCATTTATCAGTTGGGGAATGACTTGTAATCTTATAAATTTGATGTAATTCTCTCTATATTTTAGAAATGAGACTTTTATCAGAGTTCCTAGTTGTGAAGATTTTATCCCCAGCTTTCTGCTTTCCTTTTAATTTTGGTAGCATTGATTTTATTAGTGCAAAATCTTTTAAATTTAATATAGTCAAAATTATTTATTTTGTAGTTTATAATATGCTCTAACTCTTGTTTGGTCATAAATTTATCCCCTTTCCATAGATCTGATAGATGGAGTACTTTTTTTGGTCTATTAATTTATACAGTAAAACCTGTATCAGTTTTGACCTTATTGTAGTATAGGGTGTGAGATGTGGATCTATGCCTAATTTTTGACATATTATTTTCTAGTTGTCCCAACAATTTTTGTCAAATAGTAAGTTCTTATCCCAGAAACTGATGTCTTTGAGTTTGTCAAATAGTAGATTGCTGTAGTCATTTTCCAAAGTTTCTTTTGAACGTATGCTAATCCACTAATCCATTACTCTATTTCTTAACCAGTACCAGGCAGGTTTTATGACTGCTGCTTTATAGTATAGTTTTAGGTATGGTAGAGCCAGGCCACCTTCCTTTACATTTTTTTTTCATCAGTTCCCTTTCTATTCTTCCCTTTTGTTGCTCCAGATGAATTTTGTTATTTCTTTTTCTAGTTCGATAAAATAATTATTTAGTAGTTAGATTGGTATTGCACTAAATAATTTAATTTGGTAGAACTGTCATTTTTATTATATTATCTTGACCTAACCATGAGCATTTGACATTTTTCCAATTATTTAGATCTCACTTTATTTGGTTGGGAAGTGCTTTATAATTGTGTTCATAGAGTTTCTAGGTTTGTCTTGGAAGGCATTTAATGTCTCCAGTTATTTTATTTTATTTTATTTTATTTTTAGGGTTTTTTTGACAAGGCAAATAGAGTTAAGTGGCTTGCCCAAGGCCACACAGTTAGGTAATTATTATGTGTCTGAGGCCAGACTTAAACTCAGGTTTTCCTGACTCCAGGACCAGTGCTGTATCCACTGCACCACCTAGCCGCCCCATCTCAGTTATTTTAAATGGAATTTCTCTTTCTACCTCTTGCTCTTGGGCTTTGTTATTTATATATAGAAATTGTATGTTTAGATAATTATATGATGTATTTATTTCCTGGTACTTTGCTCAATTTGTAAATTGTTTCAAGGAGTTTTTTAGATGATTATTTCAGTTTCTCTAGGTATACCATCATATCATTTGCAAAGAGTGAAAATTTTGCTTCTTCATTGTCAGTTCTGATTTCTTCAATTTCTTTTTCTTCTCTTATTGCTACTGCTAGCATTTCTAATACTATATTGAATAGTAATGGTGATAATGGGCATCCTTGTTTCACACCTGATTTTATTAAATTCTCTGTTTATTCCCATTCCATATGATATTTGTTGATGGTTTTAGATGGATACTAATTATTTTAAGGAAAAGTCCATTTATTCCTAAACTTTCTAATGTTTTTAATAGGAATTGATGTTGTATTTTATCTTTTTTCAGCATCTATTGAGATAATAATATGATTTCTGTTGGTTTTGCTATTGATAATGTTTAATTATGTTGAGTGTTTTCCTAATAATGAACTATCCTTGCCTGCCTGGTATAAATCCAGCCTGATCATGGTGTATTATCCTAGTAATAACTTGCTGTAGTCTCATTGCTAAAATTTTATTTATGATTTTTGCATCAATAGTCATTAGGGAGATCAGTCTGTAATTTTCTTTGTCTGTTTTGATTCTTCTGGGTTTAAGTATCAGCACAATGTTGGTATCATAAAAGGAGTTTGGCAGAATTCCTTCCTCTCCTATTTTTTTAATAGTTTATGTAGAATAGGAATTAATTGTTCCTTAAATGTTTGGTAGAATTCACCTATAAATCCATCTGGACCTGGGGACTTTTTCTTAGGGAGTTTATAGATGGTTTCTTCAATTTTTTTTTTCTGAAATGGTGTTATATAAGTAATTTATTTCCTCTTCTGTTAATCTGAGCAGTTTGTATTTGTGGTAATATGCATTCATTTCACCCAAATTATCCAACTTATTGGCTTACAGTTTGGGAAAGTAGTTCTGAATCAAGTCTTTAATTTTTCTCCTCACTGGTGATTAGTTCACCCTTTTCATTTTAGAAAAAGTAATTTGGTTATTTTCTTTCTTTTTTAATCAGATTACCCAGAGGTTTGTCTACTTTGTTGGCTTTTTCATAAAACCAACTCTTAGTTTTATTTATGAGATCAATGGTTTTCTTGCATTCAGTTTTATTCATCTCCCTTGATTTTCAGAATTTCTAATGTAGTATTTAATTGGGGATGTTTAATTTGTTCTTTTTCTACCTTATTTAGTTACATACCCAATTCATCAATCTCCTCTTTATTTTTTTCATAGACACTTAGAGATATAAAGTTTCCCCTAAAAACTGCCTTGGTTGCATCCCATACATTTTGGTATGATGTCTTATTATTATTTTCTTCTTTTATCTTTCCCTTTCCCAGCCCTCCCCCTATAGATTAAGTTAGATTTTTAAACCAAGGTGAGAATGTATCTTATTTCCTTGCTAGGTTAAATCTATCGAATAGAATTTCCTCAATATTCACATTCTCCCTTCTCACCCTCTAAAATTATAAATCTTTGTGCTTCTTCCCTTGGTGTTATTTATCACTCTAATACTATTAATCAGATATCATTAATCACAGTTTGATTATTTGATGACTTGATAAATTCATATTGTTATCATGATATCAAAGATTGTTTACTTGATTGCTTGATAAGCAACAGTGACTCAAATTGCACCATATTACAATTATAATCATTTTTTACCTTACCCCCTTTTCAAGTATTTTTCAAGTATACACAGTCCTCCTCTTGAGCCAAAGTATCATCCAAAGCCATATCATTACTTGAACTATTTGTGCCCCTCCCCCCAGGTTTATTTTCTCTCACACCTGACTTCTGTTTTCCCTTCAATTGTTAAGTGAAGCAAGGCCTATTCTCTTTTCCACTTTGCCCCCCCCACCAGGCTATTTAACCCCTAGTGAAGTGAAGCACTGGTTAAGTCAAACCTTGATCTAATTAACTGCTAGATTCTTAAAGATCTTTAAATATTGGGTGGCTCTGAAGATCTCACCTGAGAGCTTTCCAAATGATTGAAAGTTCGAGGAGAAACTGAGTCAGGTCCTTGAAGTTTATGATGTTTAAAGGGCCCTAAGCACTGGGTGGCTCTGGCGTTTTCACCTTAAGAGCTTTTCAAATGATTGTAAATTACAGAGATAGTGGCTCAGGTCCTTGAAGTTCATGGTGCCCTTATTAGACAAGTGCTAAACAACAGTGGGATTAAAGTGAATCAAAGAATAAGGCACTTAACATTCAAGTTAACACACCTGCTTTTTTTTCCAGGGTTTTTTTGTCTCAAACATATTGTTGTCATCTTGGAACTCTTCAATTGAGAGATAAGACCCAATCATATCCATATCTTTTAGGTTCATTCTCTTTAATTGTACCCTACCTTTTAATTATCCTCAAGAGAAGTAAATTCTAAAGAATTACAAGTGCTATACCTTCCCTTTAGGGTTACAATTTGATCGTCTTGACCAATATTTCTTTTGCTTTCTTTTGTTTTGATTTTTTTTCCTTCCCCTTTTCCTTTACCTTTTTTTTAATGCAATTCTTTGAGTTGTGTATTTGGCAATCAAATTCTCTGTTGAGTTCTGATCTTTGTGTCTGGAAATTCTCAAAGTCCTCTATTTCTTTGAACATCCATATTTTACCTTGACAGTATAATGCTGAATTTTACAGGGTAGAAGTACCTTCTGGGTTGTAAACCCATGTTCTTTGCTTTCCAAAATATACTATTCCAGGTCTTCCAACCTTTCAGTGTTGAGTCTAATAGGTCCTGTGTGAGTTTGATTCTGTTTCTCTTATATTTGAATTGTTTTCTTTTTACTGTTTGCAGTAGGAATTTGACTATTACAACCCTTGATTTTTTCATCCTAGGGTCTCTCCCTGAAGGGGTGCTATGAACTCTTTCTATGGTTATATTGTTATGGTGTTCTAGTAGATTAGGACAGTTTTTGCCTTATAATTTCCTACATGATGTTTTCCTGGTTCTTTTTTTGATCCAGGATTTCTGGTAGTCTGATGATTCATAGATTGTCTTTCCTGTATCTATTTTCCAGGTCATTTGTATTCTCTAAAAGGTACTTTACATCTTCTTCATTTTTTTCATTTTTGGTTTGGTTGATAGTATCTTGTAGTCTTGTAGATTCATTGGTTTCTATTTGTTCAATTCTAATTTTTAGGGTTTTATTTTCTTCAATTAGCTTCGGTATTTCCTTGTCCAGTTGGTTATTTTTTACTTTTAAAGGAGTTGATTTCTTTGGCCAGTTTATCCTAATTTTCCTACATGACTTTCATTTCTTTTTTCCATTTTTCTTCTTCCTCTCTTCTTCGGTTTTTAAAGCTCTTTGATGAGCTTTTGTATTTGAATCCAATTTATATTCTGTTTTGATACTCGCCCTGTGAGTGATTTTTCACTTCTTTCTTCTTCAGACATGGCATTATCATCTTTGTCTGTAGTATTCTATGGTGAGCTCTCTTTTAGCTTTTTTGACATCTTTGTTGTTTTAACTCTGCCCCTGGGGTACAGGGAGTATAGGTCCAAACTTTTTTTTTTTGCTGGGGCTGGGGTCTGATCCCTGGTTTGTTGGTGGCCAAGATGTTGCCTGTGCATTTCAGGTCTTGCCTTTGCAGAGGTCTTTTTTTCTTCCTCTATGTCCAGGTTCTAACTTAAAAGTGGATTGTGCCCCAACCCAGTCCAGTCTTTTACCCCAGTGTTCTCAGGGTTCAGACTTTGTTTGGGGTTAGGGTCCTCCCTGCTGACTTGCTATCTATATACTGGGAACTCTGCTGTTGTTAAGCTGCCAGGACCTGGGATGTACTGTGGCTAAGAGCCTCTTGCTGGCTTTCTTGCTTTCCCACCTCCTGAATTTTACTTCCTCTTTTCCTCCTAAGGGATAGACCTTCTTTAAAGATCCTCCTTGATGTCTACCACTGAAAACTTCTTTGAATCTTCTCTTTTTCTTGATGGGATCTGTAGTCTAAATGTCAACGTAGAAGTTTCATTTATCTTTGGTAGGGAAAAGCCCTGGTAGTTTGTTAGCTTTATACCACCATCTTGGCTCTGCCCCAGAAGTCTCTATTCCTCTAGTGTTTTTTAATAGAAATGAATATTGTACTTTGTCAAAAGTTTTTCAGCATCTGTTAAGAAAATCATGTGATTTCCATTGGTTTTGTTATTGATATGTTCAATTACATTGAATGTTTTCCTAATATTGAACCATCCCTGCCTAACTGATATAAATCTTAGCTAATCGTGGTGTATTATCCTTGTAACAGTTTGTATTAATTCTGCTAAACTTTTATTTAAGTTTTTTGCATTAATGTTCATTAGGGATCTTGGTCTATAATTTTCTTTGTCTGTTTTTGACTCTTCCTAGGTACCTTCCTAGTACCTACTTAGGTACTCTTCCTATCAATACCATAATAGTGTCCTAAAAGGATTTTGGCAGAACTCCTTCTAATTTTTTAAATGGTTTGTTAGAATTAGAATTAATTGTTCCTTAAATAATTGGTAGAATTCACTTATAAAAGGGGAGCTATGTGATCCAGTGAATATTGCTTTGACTCTGGAGTCAGGAAGACCTGAATTCAAATCCGACCTCAGACACTTAATAATTGCTTAGCTGTATCATCTTGGGCAAGTCACTTATGAATTCACTTGTAAATCCATCTGGACCTGAAGACCTTTTCTTAGGAAGTTTATTGATAGTTTCTATAATTTTTTTTGAAATGGGGTTAAGTATTTGATTTCCTCTTCTATTAATCTTGGTAGTCTGTATTTTTGTAAAAATTCATCCATTTTGCTCAGTTATCAAATTTATTGGCATACAATTGGACATAATGTCTCTGAATTATATCTTTAATTTCCTTCTCATTTGTGGTGAGTTCACCCTTTTCATTTTTGATACTGGTAATTTAGTTTTCTTCTTTCTTTTATTTTAAATCAGATTAACCAAAGATTTATCTATTTTATTATTTTTTCCACAAAACCAATACTTAGTCTTATTATCAGGTTAATGGTTTTCTTTCTTTCAATTTTATTAATCTCTCCCTTGATTTTCAGAATTTCTAATTTGGTGTTTAATGGGAATCTTTAACTTGTTCTTTTTTTAGCTTTTTTGATTGCATACCAATTCATTGATCTCTTCTTTATTTTATCCATATAAGCATTTAGAGATATAAAATTTCCCCTAAAACTGTTTTGGTAGCATACCATCAATTTTGGTGTATTATTATCATTTTCTTGGATTAATTGATTGATCATTTCTATGATTTATTGTTTGATACACTTTTTCTTTGAAATTAAGATATTTAGTTTCCAATTAATTTTTGGTTTATGTTTCCATGGCACTTTATTTCAGGTAATTTTTATTTCATCATGATCTGAACAGTATACATTTATTAGTTTTTGATTTTCTTCATTTGATTATATGGCTTTTATGACCTAGTATGTAGCCAATTTCTGCGTGTCATGTACTGCAGAAAAAAAGAATGTTCTTTTATATCTTTATTTGGTTTTATCTAGAGGTCTATGATAAGTTTTTATTTGCCTAAGATTTTATTTGCCTATTTTAACTTTCTTGTTTATTTTGTGGTTAGATTTATCAAGTTCTGTGGGAGGAAGTTTGAGGTCCCCCATTATTATAGTTTTGATATCTATATCTCCTTGTAATTCATTCAACTAGTCCCCTAAAAATTTGTACACTCTACTACCACTAGGTGCACATATGTTTAATAATAGTATAACTTCATAGCCTATGATGCTTTTTAAGAATATATAGTTTCCTTCCTTATCCCTTTAATGAGATCTATTTTTGTTTTTGCTCAGGATTGTTACCCCTGATTTTTGTTTTTACTTGACCAAAGCATATTTTCCTCCATAGTCTTTTACTTTTACATTGTATGTATCTCTCTGCTTCAAATGAGTTTCTTGCAAACAATATATTTTAGGATTCTGTTTTTAATGTATACTGCTATCTACTTTCATTTTATGGGAGAGTTCATCCCATTCATATTTACAGATAAAATTACTAAGTCTTTAGCCCCGCCCCATGTTATCTTTCACATTGGTACTTTTCTTTCCTTTTCTCTTATTCCTCATCACCAATGTTTTGTTTCCTTTCCTCATTAACTTTTATTTTAAATTTTAACTTTCAATTTTCTTTCACTTATATCTTTGCTTTCTCTTTTATCATTCCCTTTTCTTACCCTTTTCTTCACCCCCCTTCCCTGTAGAGTAGGAGAGATTTAAAAACCCAATTGAGAATGTATCTTATTCCCTCTCTGGGTCAAATTTATTGAATAAGATTTATTCAATGTTCACTCCCTCCCATCTTTCCCTTTACTATTATAGGTCTTTGTGCCTCATAACCTGGTTATTTATGCACTAATAACCTAGACTTCTTTTTATGTTTTTATTATTTTCAAAGCACTATCAATCAAAGCACAAATCAATCAAAGGTTGATTGATAAGCAGCATTGCCTCATAGTCAGTAAATACCCTCCCCTCTTTTGTCTTATTAGAAACATTCTTCTTCTCAAGAGTCATGCAATTATAATATCTTTATACCTTACCTTTTTCTAGTACCCTCAAAGTATACACATTTCTTGTGAGCCAAAGCATCATGCAAAGCCAAATCATTTCATGAACCAATTTTAACCCCTTCCCCAAGTATATTCTTTCCTACACTCAACCCCCGACTTATCTCCTCAACCATGGTATTTAAACCTTTATTAACTGAAATATAGATCATTTTAAAATCATTTCCTAATTTCTTTATGTCCAACCCTTCTAAGTAGGTTCACATCCTCTGCCCCTATGGTACTAAAAACCTCTAAGTATCTAGTAAAGTTGCTTCTTATTTAATTAAATATAGAGCCTCTAAATATTTTTAAAATTGGGACAATCCAAAGGTCTCGCTTAAGAACTTTACAATTGATTGTAAGATATAGGAAACACTAGCAAAGGACCACCTAGAAATAGGGTGCCCTCCTCGCCGAAATTGCTAAGCTCCTTGAGTAAGACAGAATTAAAGTAGGTTAAAGGAAACATGAGATGCCTATATTTAGAATAAATCAACCTAGCTCCCCCCCCCATAATGACCTGTGGTAGAGCACTTTAAGCTCATATTGGTCTTATCAGGCACAGTTGGATGCATTGTGATTTGTCTCAAACATAGTGATGTCATTTTAGTCTTCTTCAACAGAATGACAAGAACCAACCATCCCCATATCCTCTAAGTACAATATCTTCAACTAAATTCTCAATAATTATAAGCGTTGTCTTTCCTTGTAGAGTTATATACAATTTAATGTTCCTTGATTAACATTTGTTTTTTTTCCCCTTTCTGTTTACCTTTTTATGCATTTTTTGAGTCTTGAATTTGTAGATTGAATTCTCTGTTCAGTTTTGTTTTTTTTTCAAGATATTTTGGAAGTCCTCTATTTTTTTGAATATCCATCTTTTTTTCCTGAAAGAATATGCTGAACTTTGCTGGGTAGTAAATCTTTGGTTGTAATCCAAGGTCCTTTACCCTCCAAAACATGGCATTCTAGATCCTCTGATGTTTCAGTGCTGAAATTGATAAATTGTGAATAAGCCTGATTGTATTTCCTTTTTATTTAAATTACTTCTTTTTGTTTGCTTGCAGGACTTTTCCTCTTTATTTGAAAAGTTTGGATATTGGCTATGATAGAACTTGGAGTTTTTATCCTGGGGTCTCTTTCTGGAGGAGTTCTGTGTATTCTTTCAAGGGGTATTTTATCTTCATGATCAAGCAGATTTGGAGAGTTTTCCCCTGATAATTTCCTGAAATATATTTTCCAGGCTCTTTTTTTGATCTAAGATCTTTGCTTTATCAATTATTTACAAATTATATCTCCTGGATCTATTTTCCAGGTCATTTGTTTTTCCTAAAAATAATTTACATTTTCTTCAATTTTTTTCAGCTTTTCACTTTGATGAAATCTTGGTGTCTCATAGATTCATTGGTTTCTATTTGTTCATTCTAATTTTTATGGTTTTATTTTCTTTGGTTAATATTTGTGTTTCTTTTTCTAGTTGGTTAATTTTACTTTTTGCTGAGTTGTATTTCCTTTACAATTGGTTGATTTGTGTTTTAGATGAGTTTCATTCCTTTTCCAGGTGGCTGATATAAGTTTTAGAAGAGTTGCACTCCTTTTCCAGTTGATCCATTTTATATTTTGAAAAAGTTGCATTCTTTTTCCAGTTAGTTATTATTTTAACTTTTAAAGGATTTGATTTTTTAGTCAATTTTTCATAATTTTCCCACATGGCTATCATTTCGTCTTCTCATTTTTGTTCTTTCTCTCTTCTTTGGTTTTTAAAATTTTAAGCTCATCTATGAAGTTTGTATTTGAGTCCAATTCATAGACTCTTTTGAGACTTCCCTTGTAGGAAATTTTTCAATGCTTTTGTCTTCTGAGGAAACATTTTTATCATCTATTTCTGTATAGTAGCTTCCTATGGTTAGCACTCTCTTGGTTCTTTTGCTCATTTTGTTTGTTTAAGCTCTACTCTTGGAGTATAGGGATGATAGACTGAAGCTATTGTCTAGCTGCTGGTATTTGGACTGCACTGTGGCTTAAAGCCTCCTGCTAGTTTTCCATCTCTCCCTCCTAGCTGGGTTTAACTTCCCCTTCCTTCCTCCCACCCCCACCCCCATCCCCACATAGAGACAGACCTTTACTGAAGATTCTCCAGGATATACAGTTGAAAATTGGTTTTAATCTTGTGCTTTTTCAGTGGGATCTGTAACTTTAATATCTATATAGAGGCTTCATTTAACATTGGATAGAGAAAAGCTCCAGGAGCATGCTAACTTCATGCTATCTCATCTTGGCTGTGCCCAAGAAGTCCTAGAAATTGTTTTTCAACTGTCAATGAAACTGACAACCTGAATAAAATGTACAAACAAAAATCTCAAATTATGAGAAAAATAAGTAAAAATTTAAAATTCCAGCCTCAGCAAAGATGCTGAACATAGTTGCCTGTTAAAATTCTGAGAGAAAATATTAAAGCATATTACAAAAATTTAACATGTTATAGTTTGGTTATAGTCATGTGATGGGGGTAGTGAGGCTGGTCCACTTCAGGCTTTCTAGAGAACCTCCTTTTTTAAAAAAATAGGTCACATAGGAGTTTTAGTGTTGAACAAAAGAACCATTAAGTTATTATATTTAGCTTTTCAAATTACAAGCAAAGGTAATTTTCAATATTTTTCTTTTGGTAAACTTTTGAGTTCCACATTTTTCTAACTTCCTCCCTCCCTCCCTATGACAGTGAGTAATCTCATACAGGTTATTTACACACACACACACACACACACACACACACACACACACACACAAATCATGTTTAGCATAATTCCATATTAGTCAAGTTGAGGGAGAAGAATTAGAACTAAAGGGGAAAAATTCTGAGAAAAAACCCCCCAACATAAATCAAGTTTAAAAAAAAGAAATGATATGGTTTTGTCTGTATTCAGAATGGTTGAAAGATTTCACAACTCTTCTAATAGTGCATTTTCCTTTAGATTCACAGAATTGTTCTAATTACATTTCTCTAATCAGCAGTTAGAATATTTTATCAAAACTATGGTCTACATATTATTGATAACCTCATCTGTCAGCTGTTCATTTCTTTTGATCATTTATCAATTGTGGATTTTTTAAATAAATTTGACTCAATTCTCTATGTTTGAGAAATAAGGCATTTATTAGAGAAACTTGTTTCAATATTTTTCTCCCTACAGTTACTACTGCTGTCTTTTCCCCTTCATACTATTCTCCCCCATCGCTGTTAGTTCTCTTTTCTCTCTCCTTTTACTTAATCTTTCTCAAAAATGTTTTGCTTCTGACTCTCCATCCCCCCAATCTTTCCTCCCTTCTATCACCTCAATTTTCTCCCATTCCCTTGCCCTCCTTGTTTCTTGAAGGGTGATATATTTCTCTACCCTTTTGAGGTGTATGTTATTCCTTCTGTTAACCAATTCTGATTAGAGTAAGACTCATTCATTACCCCTCAAATCTTTTACTCCACTGCAAAAGTTTTTTTCCTTTTTTATGCCATTCTACCTGCTCATTTCCCTTTTTCCCAGTACATTCCTTCTCTTTCCCCTTAATTCAATCATTTTAATGTATCATCTCTTTATATTCTGCTCTAATAAATGAGACAGTTTGTGTGAGTTATCAGTATCATCTTTCCATGCAGGAATACAATTTAACATCATTAAGTCCCATATGATTTTCCTTTCCTATTTTATCCTTCACTTGAGTCTCATTTTTTTAGGTTTTTGCAAGGTAATGGGGTTAAATGGCTTGTCTAAGGCCACACAGCTAGGTAATTATTCAGTGTCTGATGCCAGATTTCATCTCAGGTCCTCTTGACTCCAGGGCCGGTGCTCTATCCACTGTGCCACCTAGCCACCTCAAGTCTCTTATTTTTGAAGATCAAATTTTCTTTTTATTTCTGGTATTTGCAACAGGAAAGTTTGAATATTCCCTAATTAATTAAATGTCCATCTTTTCACCTGAAAGAGTATACTCAATTTTGTTGGGTAGTGCCATCTATAATCTCATATTCTACATCTTTAATGTAGAAGTTGCTAGATTATGTGTGATCCTGGCTTCTTAAAGTATGTTCTGGCTTCTTGTTGTATTTTCTCCTTTATCTGAGAGCTCAGAAATTTGTCTATAACATTTATTAAGTTTTCATTTTGGGATATCTTTCAGGAGGAGTTCAGTCAGAAATTCCTTTCATTTTGAGTGCTCCCTGGTGAGATTTTTTTCACCTGGAAGGTGGAATTTCTCCTGGAGGAATGTGAAACTTTCATCTCCATTTGAAAATTCCACAAATTAATTCTAAATTTAAGGTTTCACAACTTCATCAGAAACTTGCAGTTTTTTGTCTATCTTTACCTTTTTGTCATTCTATTTATATTGCTCAAAATACCAAGATCCAACCATTTAATGCCATATCTTCTGGATGGTCTTCCTTTCATATGTATTTTCTACACCATTCTGTACATAGGAGGAGCCTGAACCAGGGCCATACAAAACTAAGAAACATCAATGTGATCTTCAAAGAACTTTTCTCTCATTTTGAAAAAGGCATTCCTGTCAGTAATGTCAGATCTTGCATGGTGCTATGTTCTTTATCCTCCCCAATTTCATCTGCTTAGCCACTTCCTTGAGATCATCTCATGCATCTCACTCAGCATCAGTTCATGCAAATCCCTCCAGGCTTCCCTGAATTCCCATTCCTCCTGGTTTCTAATAGAACAATAGTGTTCCATGACATACACATACCACAGGTGTCTAAGCCTTGAGGTCTTTTGCAGCTCTTCATGATGCACTTGACATCATAAATGACCAGAAAGAATAGTCAGAGCTTCTCAAAGAAGCCTAGTTCTTCTTTAAGCAAGTTAGAGTTAGTCAGGAGTTTGATTAAATAACCAAAGTCATAATCACTGTGTAGTAAAAACCATATGACTCCCTCACATAGCAGTATGCCCAATGTCATCTGAAGTTCTGCAGAAATGGACTAGGTGCAATAGCAGGAAATGATTATAGTAATCTGCTGTTTGATAAACCCAAAGAGTCCAACTACTGGGATAAAAACTCTCTCTTTGATAAAAACTGCTTGGGAAAATTAAAATTGGAAGTTAGTATGGAAGAAACTTAGATTAGACCAAAACATCACACCCTATACCAAGATAATTTGCAAATGGATACAGGATTTACACATAAAAACTATATTATAAACATACTAGAAGATCAAGGAGTAGTTTACCTGTTAGATATATGGAAAGGGAAGCAATTTATGACCAAGGAAGAGATGAAGAACATCACTAAAAACAAACTAGATGATTTTGATTACATTAAATTAAAAAATGCTTGCACAGACAAAACCACTGTAACCAAGATCAAAAGAAATGTAGCAAACTGGGAAATACTATTTACAACTAATATTTCTGACAAAGGACTCATTTCTAAAATATACAGAGGATGTCTAGGTGGTGCAGTGAGGGGCAGCTAGGTGGCGCGGTAAATAGAGCACTGGCCTTGGACTCAGGAGTACCTGGGTTCAAATCTGACCTCAGACACTTAATAATTTCCTAACTGTGTGGCCTTGGGCAAGCCACTTAACTCCATTGCCTTGAAAAATCTATAAAAAAAATATACAGAGAACTGAGTCAAATTTTTTTTTTAAAAAAAAACAAGCCATTCCCCATTTGATATATGGACATGTAAAGGCAATTTACAGCTGAGAAAATCAAAGCGATCCATAGTCATATGAAAAATTGTTCTAAATCATTACTTCTTAAATAAACGCAAATTAAAGCATCTCTGAGGTACCACCTCACACCTCTCAGACTGGCCAATATGACCAAAAAGGGCAATGATCAACTTTGGAAGTGATGCAGTAAATCTGGGACACTAATACATTGTTGGTGGAGCTGTGAACTTATCCAGCCTTTCTGGAGAGCAATTTGGAATTATGCCCGAAGGGCAGCAAAAATTGTGCATATCCAGGAATACCACTACTGGGTCTATACCCTGAAGAAATGATGAAAAGGGTAAAAACATCAGTTGTACAAAAATATTCATATCAGCCCTATTTGTGATGGCAAAGAGTTGGAAATCCAGTAAATGTCCTTCAATTGGGGAATAGCTTAAAAAACTATGTTATATGTATGTCATGGAACACTATTGTTCTATTAGAAACCAGGAGGGATGGGAATTCAGGGAAGCCTAGAGGGATTTGCATGAGCTGATGCTGAGCGAGATGAGCAGAACCAGAAAAATATTGTATACCCTAATAGCAACATGGGGGTGATGATGAACCTTGATGGACTTGCTCATTCCATCAGTGCAACAATCAGGAACAGTTTTGGGCTATCTGCAATGGATAATACCATCTGCATCCAGAGAAAGATTGTGTTGTTGAACAAAGACCAAAGGCTATTACATTCAATTTAAAGAAAAAAAAACTGGTATCTTATTAATTAATTTTGTTTTCTCTTATACATTATTTTTCTTCCTTAAGGATATGATTTCTCTCTCATCACATTCAATTTAGAACAATGTATACCATGGAAACATTGTATAGACAGGCAAATTGCCTTCTGTGGGGGGGTGGGGGGAAGGAAGCAAGATTAGAGGAAAAATTATAAAGCTGAAAATAAAATCTTTGAAACATTCTGTAGAATACTGTCTCACTTCCTTCTTCCTCTTACTTTTTTACCTGGATTCCTGACTTTAGGAGTTCTATGGAATCTTGAGCACCATGTCTTCCTTAATATTAAATTTGAAGTTTAACTGTTATGTTGAAGTTCCTGGAAAGTATTAACCTTGCTCATACATAAATGTAAATCTAAATGGAATCACCTTTGCTAACTCTACATTACATATCAGTAGTTGATACTGAATTCTCCAATAGGTCTTTGCAGTCACAATTGGAAACTCGGTGCCCTTGGCAACACAATTATACTTCCTTAAAACTGAACTATTTTTAGCTAATCATTCAGGTTGCAAGCCCAAACTTCAAAAATTCTTTATTATCTACAGCCACTACTGGTATAGTGGGAATACAAAAGTTTAGATTCCAATAAGCATAAAAATATTACACCTGATTGAAGAGTCATTTTATAAAATAAAGTTTCTTATCCTTTATTTTTGGGAGTACCCTGAATCACAGGTCTGGTCATCCTCTGCTTACATATCTTCACAGATGTGGGGTTCCTCTCCCAACCTGACTGCTCTCCACTCTAGGCCCAGGTATGCAAAACAAACTTCATCT
Source organism: Macrotis lagotis (assembly GCF_037893015.1). NCBI lineage: Eukaryota > Metazoa > Chordata > Mammalia > Peramelemorphia > Peramelidae > Macrotis > Macrotis lagotis. The sequence goes on along the minus strand of NC_133658.1, from coordinate 439,766,062 downwards.
CTCTTTGTTATATGCAATTTTTTATTACATCATGAACTGAAAAGAACACATTTATTATTTCTGCCTTTCTGCAAACTCCATGACTCTTTATTACATGCAGTTTTTTAATTACATCATGATATGAAAAGAATCCATTAATATTTCTGCCTTTCTGCAATTTATTGTGGTTTCTATGACCTAATTCATGATCAATTTTTGTATAGGTGCCATTTATCACAAAGATGAAGGTAGAGTCCTTTCTATACATATTAAGTTTTCTTCAAAGGTCTATCTTAGGTAATTTTGCTTAAATTCTATTCCCCCCCCTCTTTAATTTGCTTCTTATTTCTTTTATGGTTAGATTTATCTAATTCTGAGAAAGGAAGGTTGAGGTCCCACATCAATATAATTTTGCTATTTATGTCTTCCTGTAATTACTTTAGCTTCTCCTCTGGGAATTAGGATGCCACACTACTTGGTGCATATATGTTTAATATTGGTATTTCTTTATTGGCTATAGTACCTTTTAGGAAGATGTAGTTTCCTTCCTTATCCTTTTGCATTTCATCAATTTTTCCTTTTGTTTTGTCTGAGATCAGGATCACTATCCTGGCTTTTTTACTTTATTTGAAGCATAATATAGCCTACTCCAGCCTTTTGCCTTTGTCTTCTGTCTAGGTTTCTGCTTCAAATGTCTTTCTTTTAAACAATATATTGTAGGATTGTGGTTTTTAATCCACTCTGCCACCTGTTTCTGCTTTATGGGAGAGTTCATCCCATTCACATTCTCAATTATAATTACTAATTCTGTATTTCCCTTCATCTTCTCTTCCCCATTGTAATTTTCTCTCTCCTTTCCCTTTATTCCTCCTCACTAGTGTTTTGCTTTTGATGTCTGGTTCTCTCAATCTATGCTCTCTTTTATTACTCCTTTCTTCACTTTTCTTTTCCTTTTACTTCATTGCTTCCATATAGGGTAGGATAAATTTCTTCACCCAGTTGGGAATGAATGTTATTCTCTCTCTGAGCTAAATATGTGGAGAGTAAGATTTACTCAGCGTTCCTAGCCTCCCTTCTTTCTCTCTACTATTTTAGGTTGTTTGTGCCTCTTCATGCGGTGTTGTTGATCCTCTAATGCCTCCACCTCCTGGCATTATTCCTTTTTTCCCCCATGTTCTAATTGTTTTACAATTATCTTGTACTCACTCCTGCTGTCAAAGTATATTTTCAACTGTCCTGATAGAAATACAGTTCTCATAAACATTGGCATCCTTACATCATACTCAGTTTATACGCACTCCTTTTCAAGTACAATTCCTCCAATTGTCCCAATATAAATACTATGTCCAAGAGATAAAAGTCTGATCACATCACAATCAATTTTAACCCAAATCTCCTATTCAAGCATCCTCCTTCCAATAGAAGCAAATAGAAATACAAACCTCAAGACCTAAAAGTTTGAACATATCAGTCAATTTCTACTTACTCCCTCTTCCTAGGCATATTCCTTTCAACTATTTTTTAAAAAAAGCAATTATTAAGAGTTGTAATATTGTGTTCTTGTGTAGGGACGTGGAGAATTTTGTCTTATTGACTAATGTTTTCCCTCTTTCTGTTTACTTTTTTGCATATCTCTTGAGTCTTGTATTTGAAGTGTAATTTTCTGTTCTGGTCTTTTTATCAGGTGATTTTGAAAGGCCTCTGTTTCATTGAAATTCCAACTTTTCCTCTAAAAGAATTTGAGTTGATACTTGGTTATAATTTGAGCTTCTCAGCCATCTGGAATATAATATTCCAGGCCCTCCACCCTCCAATTCTTTAATGTTGAAGCTGATAAGTCCTGCAAAGTCCTAACTGTGGCTCACTGGTATTTAAACTGGTTCTTTTTGTCTTGCAGTATTTACTCCTTTGATTGAGAATTCTGAAATTTGGTTATAATAATCCTTGGAGTTTTTAATTTGGGGTCACTTTCTGGGAATTATTGATGAATTCTTTCAAGGACATTTATCTTTTTACTCTAGAATATTAGGGAAGTTTTCCATGATAATTTCCTGAAAGGTATTTTTACAGGATCTTTTAATGTTTGTAACTTTCAGGTAGATCACTAATTAATAATTAACTTTCCTGGATCTTTGTTCAGGCCAGTCATTTTTGCTAAGAGGTAATTTACATTCTCTCCTATTTTGTAGCCTTTTGGTTTTATTTGATGGAATCTTGGTGTCTCAGAGAGTCATTCATTTCCATCTACCCACTTCTGGTTTTTAGAGTTTTATCTTCTTCAGTTATTTTTTGGGGGTTTTCTTTTACAAGTGGTTAATTTTACTTTTAAATGAGCTTTTTTCCTTTTCCAGTTGGTAAATTTTACTTTTAGAATTATTTTTTTAATCAAATTTTCATAATTCTCCTTCATGACATCTATTTTTCCCATTTTCTTCTTTGGTTTTAAAATGCTTTTTTGAGTCTTCCAATAGATTTTTTTTGTATTACAGACTACTTCATAAACCCCTTTGAGGTTTTACTATTTGTCCCTGTTTTCCTTTTCTGAGAGGGTATTTTTATTGTCCCTATCAGAATACTAGTTGCCAAAGATTAGCATTTTATATTTTTTGTTTTTTGACTTTTTTGCTCATTTTCAGCTCTGTTCTCTGTGGTATAGACCATGCAGTTCTAAGCTTTTTTTCTGTGGGTCAGGGTTCTGTGACTTAATGCATGTCCTAGGGTAGCCCAAATGGATATCCATGTTCTGGAACTCTATCCTTGCTCTACAAGCTGTGAATTTTGACCCTCACAACTGGAATGCTGACTAGAACCTGAGTTGCACTATGACAAAGAGCCTCTCACTCTTCTCAGCTCTCCTGCTTACTTGGGACTAACCAATTCTTTTACCCAAATGAAACAGAAAAAAATAATTTAGTATTTTATTTTTCCCCAGTGACAGGTTAAAAACAATTTTAACATTTATTTTTAACACTTTGAACTATGAATATTCTCCCTTCCTCCTTACACCATCCCCAAATTTAGAAGGCAAGCAATTCCATACAGATTGCACATTTATAGTAATGGAAATCATTGCCATATTAATCATGTTGTGAAAGAAAACATAGAACAAAAAACCCTCAAGAAAAATGTAAAAAATCATCTATATTCAGAAATCAACAATTATTGCATTGGGGCTAGATAGCTTTTTTCATTATTTAGTCCTTCCTAGTTGTCTTGGATCATTGTATTGCTGATCATCTTAAAGTGTGGTTAATATTTTGTACAAAATACTTTTCCCATTGCATGAACTCACATAAGTCTTTCCAGGTTTTCGTGAGAGCACCTTGCTCATACTTTTATAGCACAATAGTATTCTATCATCATCACATGCCACATGGTTTTCAAGCATTCCCCAATTTCAAATTCTTTTGTGAAGCTATAAATATTTTTCTATATTTATATCCTTTTCCTTTTTTCCATATGGCTAGGTCAAAGGGTATGCCTTTTGGGAATCCTTCCAAATTACTCTACAGATTGATTGAATCAGTTCACAGCTCCACAAACAGTGCATTTTCCCCACACCCCCTCAATATTTGTCATTTTCCTTTTCTGTCTTTGAAAAAGTACCTCAAAATTGATTTAATTTGCATCTCTCTAATCAATAGTGAGTTTGAGTTTTTTTTTAATATATGGCTATAGATAATTTGGATTACTTCATCTGAAAACTGTTCATTTCTTTTGATCATTTATCATTTGAGGAATGGCTCATGTTTTTATAAATTTGATTCAGTTATTTCTATATGTTTATCAGAGAAACTTGCTTCAGATTTTTTGGTATTGCTATTTATATTATGCTACATCCTATTATTCCATTCCACCTCAACCCCATTTATTCTGTCCTCTTTCTTTTATCCTGTCCTGTCTCAGTACTGTTTTGCTTCTCTTCTCCTCCCCAAATCTGTCCTCTTTTCACTCACCCCCCCCATTCCCCTCTTACTTTCCTGTAGGGTAAGAGAGATTTATATAAACAATTCAAGGACTGTATTTTATTCCCTTTTTGAGCTAGTGGGTAAAGCACTGTCCTTAGTGTCAGGAGGAAGGGAGTTTGAATCTAACCACAGATTCTTGAATAATTGTATGATTTTGGGCAAGTCACTTAACACTGATTTCCTTACATCTAGGGTCAACTCTATTCATTCTGATGCAAATCTAGCCACTAGACCCAGATGGTTCTGGAGGAGAAAGGAAGGCTGGTGACTTAGTGAAGTACCTCCTCACTCAAATACAATTCATGTGCTTGGCATGACATCATCTCCCAGATATTGTAATCTTCTTTGAGAATGAAGGGCAAGCATTATTATTAAGACTCACTCATACAATAAAATGACATTTCTACCTAATTTAAACTTATTTAGTGCCTTACAAATCAAACTTTCAAAAAATTATTTTAATGAGCTAGAAAAATGCAACTAAATTCATATGGAGAAACAAAAAGTCAAGAATATCCAGGGATTTAATGAAAAAAGTACAAAAGAAGGTAGCTTAGCCTTACCATATCTAAAATTATAGAAATAGAGTGGTGGATCACTGGAAAAGATTAAGTGCAAAAGAGATAGTAGGATATGATTAAATCTACTGTTTGATAAATCCAAAGAGTCCAAATTCTGGGATAAGAACTCTCTCTTAGATAAAAACTATTGGGAAAATTGGAAATTAGCATGGAAGAAACTTGGATTAGATTAACATCCTATACCCTATACCAAGATAAGATCAAAATGGGTACAGGCTTTAGACATAAGAGACAATATTATAAGTAAACTAGGAGATCAAGGAATAATTTACCTGGAAGATCTATGGAAAGGGCATATAGTTCCTGACCAAAGAAGAGATAGAGAACATCATTTAAAACAAACTAAATAATTTTGATCACATTAAATTAAAAAGAGTTTGCACAAACAAAACTATTGTAACCAAGATCAAAAGAAATGTAGCAAATTGGTAAACAATTTTTACAATTAGTATTTCTAACAAAAGATGCATTTCTAAAATAGAGAACTGAGTCAAATTTATAAAAAAAAACCCAAGCCATTCCCTAATTGACAAATCTTTAGAGGATATGTATTTAAAATTTCTCTAAATCATTACTGATTAGAGAGTTGCAAATTAAAGCATCTATGATACTACCTCACAACTCTCAGATTGGCCAATATGACCAGAAAGGACAATGATCCATTTTGGAAGGAATGTGGGAAATCTGGGACATTAATACATTGCTGGTAGAGCTGTGAACTGATCCAGCCTTTCTGGAGAGCAATTTGGAATTACGCCCAAAGGGCAATAAAAATGCCCCTTTGATCCAGCACTACCACTACTGGGTCATGAAAAGGGGTATAAACATTACTTGTACAAAAATATTCATAGCATCTCTGTTTGTGATGGCGAAAAATTGGAAATCGAGTGAATATCCATCAATTGGGGAATGCTTGAACAAATTGTGGTATATGTATGTCATGGAACACCATTGTTCTATTAGAAACCAGGAGGGATGGGAATTCAGGGAAGCCTGGAGGGATTTGCATGAGCTGATGCTGAGCAAGATGAGCAGAACCAGAAAAATATTGTATACCCTAATAGCAACATGGGGGTGATGATCAACCTTAATGGACTTGCTCATTTCATAAGTGCAATAATCAGGGACAATTTTAGGGTATCTGCAATAGAAAATACCATCTGTATCCAAAGAAAGAACTGTGAAGTTTAAACAAAGATTAAATATTATTAGTTTCTTTTTTTATTTAATTTTATTTTTTAATTCTCATTTTGTACAAATGTTTTTTTTACCTTAATAAAATATTCTTGTTTAAGAGTAAACAAAATACCCCCTCCCCCTAAGAATATAGACTTGCTTGGGTGATAAAGTAACAGGGAGAGAAAAATTAATTAAAATTAAAAAAATAATAGTAATAATTGTAGGTATGGCCAGGTGGTGCAATGGACGAAGCACCAGCCCTGGAGCCATGAGCATCCGAGCCCACATCCAGCCCTGTAGACCCAACAATCACCCAGCTGTGTGACATGCAAGCCACCCCGATCCCCACTGCCCTGCAAAAACCTAAAAGAAGGAAAAAAACCCCAAAATAAAATAGAATAGTAATAATAGTAGGGGTAGCTGGGTGGCAGACAGAGCATTGGCCCTTGAGCCAGGAGCACCCGGGTCCAAATCTGGCCTCAGACACCCAAAATCACCCCGCTATATGGCCCCAGGCAGGCCAATGAGCCCCATTTCTTTCTATAATTTATTTTTTGGTCCACTCATTCTTTAAAATGAGGTTATTCAGTTTCCAATTTTTTTGGGGGGTCTATATTTCCATGGCCCAATATTGCATATGACTTTTATTTCATTGTCATCTAAGAAAGATGTATTTACTATGTATGCCTTTCTTCAATTGATCACCAGGTTTTGATGTCCTAGTATACAGTAAATTTTTATATCCCCTGATAGCCCCTTTGAATGAGTCCCATAGGTTTTGGTACATTGTTTCATTATTGTCATTTTCTAGTATAAGGTGTTTTGCCACACATGTTCCCATGCATTTTATAATTTCTAGAGCTTTTTCAAGTGAGTTTTACTTTACTCTCTTTCTTGGAGGGTTTTGTTTGTGATACATACATGTGATGATGATGATGCTTGTCCTTTGTTCTCAAAGAAGACCATGACAACAGTGAGGTGATGCCATGGCAAACACATGAATTGGATTTGAGTGAGGGAGTGCTGTGCTAAATCACCAGCCTCACTTTCTCCTCCAGAACCATCTGGAAATAACAAGATCACAGTCAAGCTTGCATAGGACTTATCAGCTTCAAGATTAAAGGATAAGAATATTGAATATATATGCACCCAGTGGGACAGCACCCAAATTCTTAGAGGAGAAGCTGAAAGAATTACAGGAAGACACAGACAGCAAAACTCTACTAGTAGGAGACCTCAACCTCCCGCTATCAGATCTAGATAAATCAAATCATAAAACAAACAAGAAAGAAATTAGGGAGGTAAATAGATTGTTAGAAAAATTAGATATGGTAGACTTATGGAGGAAACTGAATGGGGATAGGAAGGAATATACCTTTTTCTCTGCAGTACATGGAACTTATACAAAAACTGACCATGTACCAGGACATCAAAACCTAATGATCAACTGCAGAAAGGCAGAAATAGTGAATACATCTTTCTCAGGTCACAATGCAATAAAACTCACATGAAATACTGGGCCAAGGAGATATAGACCCAGAGCAAATTGGAAACTGAATAACCTCATCTTAAAAAATGAGTGGACCAAAAAACAAATTATAGAAAGAATTAACCATTTTATCCTAGATAATGATAATAATGAAACAACATACCAAAACCTATGGGATTCATTCAAAGCAACTCAGGGGATATATTATAGCTCTAAATGCTTATATGAATAAATTGGATAAAGAGGAAATCAATGAACTAAACATGCAACTAAAATAATTAGAGAAAGAACAAATCAAAAATCCCCAATCAAATACCAAATTAGAAATTTTAAAAATCAAAGTAGAAATTAATAAAATTGGAAGCAAAAAACTATTGAATTAATAAATAAAACCAAAAGTTGGAATTATGAAAAAAACAATAAAATTGATAAACCTCTGGTCAATTTGATTAAAAAAAAGAAGAAAACCAAATTGCTAGTATTATAAATGAAAAAGATGAACTCACCACCAATGAGGAGGAAATTAAAGTAATAATTCAAAATTATTTGCCCAACTTTATGCCAATAAATTTGATAATCTAAGTGAAATGGATGAATATTTACAAAAATATAAGTTGCCCAGGTTAAATGAAGAAGAGATTAAATACCTGAACAACCCTATCTCAGAAAAAGAAATTCAACAAGCCATTAGTGAAATCCCTAAAAAAAAAATCTCCAGGGCCTGATGGATTCACAAGTGAATTCTACCAAACATTTAAGGAACAATTGGCTCCAATCCTATATAAGCTCTTTGGAAAAATAGGGAAAGATGGAACTCTGCCTAACTCTTTCTATGAAACCAATATGGTTCTGCTACCTAAACCAGGAAGAGTTAAAACAGAGAAAGAAAATTACAGATCTATTTCCCTCATGAATATAGATGCAAAAATCCTAAATAAAATCTTAGCAAAACTTCTACAACAAGTCATCACTAGGATAATACATTATGATCAAGTAGAATTTATTCCAGGAATGCAGGGTTGGTTCAATATTAGGAATACTGTTAGTATACTCAATTATATCAATAACAAACCGATCAGAAACCATATGATCATATCAATAGATGCTGAAAAAGCTTTTGACAAAATACAGCATCCATTCCTATTAAAAACACTGGAGAGTGTAGCAATAAATGGACTGTTCCTTAAAATAATGAGCAGTATCTATCTGAAACCATCAACAAGCATTATAATCAATGGGGAGAGCCTAGAGGCATTCCCAATAATATCAGGGGTTAAACAAGGGTGCCCATTATCACCACTACTATTCAATATTGTATTAGAAATGTTAGCATCAGCAATTAGAGAAGAAAAAGAAATTAAAGGAATTAGAATTGGGAAGGAAGAGACAAAACTCTCACTATTCGCAGATGACATGATGGTCTACCTAGAGATTCCCAAGAAATCATCTAAAAAACTACTGGAAACAATTAGCAATTTTAGCAAAGTTGCAGGTTATAAAATAAACCCCATAAATCCTCAACTTTCCTATATATGACTAGCAAGAAACAGCAGGAAGAGCTAGAAAGAGAAATTCCATTCAAAGTAACCCCAGACAGTGTAAAATACTTGGGAGTCTATTTGCCAAGACAGACTCAGAATCTTTTTGAAAAGAATTATAAAACACTTCTCACACAAATTAAATCAGATTTAAATAACTGGGCAAATATCAACTGCTCATGGATAGGTAGAACTAATATAATAAAAATGACAATTCTACCAAAACTAAACTATCTGTTTAGTGCCCTACTAATCAAAATTCCAAAAAATTACTTTAATGAGCTAGAAAAAATTGTAAGTAAATTCATATGGAGAAATAAAAAGTCAAGAATTGCCAGGAGCTTAATGAAAAAAAAATGCAAACGAAGGTGGCTTAGCACTACCAGATCTAAAATTATATTATAAAGCATCAGTCATCAAAACTGTTTGGTATTGGCTAAGAAATAGAGTGGTGGACCAGTGGAATAGACTAGGTGTAAAAGCAGGAGAGGAGTATAGTAATCTGCTGTGTGATAAACCCAAAGAGTCAGGCCACTGGGATAAAAACTCCCTCTTTGATAAAAGTTAGTATGGAAGAAACTTAGATTAGACCAACACCTCACACCCTTTACCAAGATAAGATCCAAATGGTTACAGGACATAGACATAAAAAACAATACTATAAGCAAATTAGAAGATCAAGGACTAGTCTACCTGTCAGATCTATGGAAAGGGGAACAGTTTATGACTAAGGAAGAGTTGGAGAACATCACTAAAAACCAATTAGATGATTTCGATTACATTAAATTAAAAAGTTTTTGCACAGGTAAAACCAATGTAATCAAAATCAACAGAAAAGTAGTAAATTGGGAAACAATCTTTACAAATAATGATTTTGACAAAGGACTCATTTCTAAAATATACAGAGAACTGAGTCATATTTTTAAAACAAAAAGTCATTCCCCAATTGACAAATGGTCAAAGGATATGCAAAGCCAATTTACAGATGAGGAGATCAAAGCAATCCATAGCTATATGAAAAAATGCTCTAAATCATTAATTATTAGAGAAATGCAAATTAAAGCTTCTCTGAGGTACCACCTCTCACCCCTCAGATTGGCCAGTATGACCAGGAAGGATAATGATCATTGTTGGAAGGGATGTGGGAAATCTGGGACACTATTCCACTGTTGGTAGAGCTGTGAACTCATTCAACCCTTCTGGAGAGCTATTTGGAATTATGCCCAAAGGGCAACAAAAATGTGCATACCCTTTGACCCAGCAATACAACTACTGGGTCTATACCCTGAAGAGATGAGGAAAAAGGGTAAAAACATTACTTGTACAAAAATATTTATAGCATCCCTGTTTGTGGTGGCAAAGAATTGGAAATCCAGTAAATGTCCTTTAATTGGTGAATGGTTTAGCAAACTGTGGTATATGTATGTCATGGAATACTATTGTTCTATTAGAAATCAGGAGGGATGGGATTTCAGGGAAACCTGGAGGGATTTTAATGAACTGATGCTGAGTGAGATGAGGAGAACCAGAAAAACACTGTACACCCTAACAGCATCATGGGAGTGATGTTCAACCTTGAAGGACTTGCTCATTCCATCAGTGCAACAATTGGGAACAATTTTTGGCTGTCTGCAAAGGAGAGTACCATCTGTATCCAGATAAGGAGCTGTGGAGTTTGAACAAAGTACAAGGACTATTCCCTTTAATTCGGAAAAAACCCCAGATGTCTTATGGTTTGATCTGGTTACCTCTGAGAATTCTGTTCTCTTTAAGGATATGATTTCTCTCTCATCACACCCAATTTGGATCGAGGTACAACATGGAAACAAAATAAAGACTGATGGAGTGCTATCTGTGGGGTGGTGGTGGTGGGAGGGAAGCATGATTGGGGGAAAACTGTAAAACTCAAATAATATCTTTAATAAAAATTAAAAAAAGATTAAAGGATCAGAGTCTGGAATATGATATTCTGGAGGATAAAGGATTAAAGCAGGCCATATTAACCTTCAGTTGATGTGAAAAAATAGTTCTCATTTAAAACGAATACAGAAAGAAATTATCTTCTTAAGAGGTATCATAAGCAATGAAGTATTATCAATGCACCAAGTGATATGGCATCTAATTGTTAAGAGGAGAAGCTAAATGAGTTATATTTTTATATAGATAGCAAAATTATAGTAGTGGGAGACCTCTCTCTCAGCATTAGATCTAACTCCAAAATAAACAAGAAGCAAGTTAAAAAAGTAAACAGAATTTTAGAAAAGTTAGATATGATAGAACTCTGGAGAAAATTGAATGGGGTAGAAAGGAATATACATTCTACTCTTTGATTCATGGTAGCAACCCAAAAACTGATGATGTGCTAAGGCATAAAAACCTCACAATCAAATGCAGAAAGGCAGAAATATTAAACATGCTTTTCAGATCACAATGCAATAAAAATTGCATGTAACAAAAGGACATGTAAAGATAAACTAAAATTTAATTGGAAATTGATCCACTTATTTTTAATATTAGATTATTTAATTTTATTAACTAATTTTATTATCCATTAATTAAGGACTAATCATAGAAACAATCAACAATTTCTTTTTTTGGCAAGGCAATGAGGTTAAGTGAGGAAGAAGAAAAATGTTGAAAAGAAATAAGCGTAAAGCATGGGGAGTTATGAAAAATTGACTAAAGAAAGCAATATTTTAAAAAAGTCACATTGGTCAAATGGAAAAATAAATTGACCAAATGGAAAAGGAAAGCTATTCCTTACAAGTAAAAATGAACAAACTGGAAAAGGAATGAAACTCATTAAATGTAAAATTAGCCAACTGATAAAGGAAATACAATACCGAACTGAAGAACATAAAAAAAGGAAATACAACACCGACCTGAAGAACATAAGTGTCATGTAACTAAAAAAAGTAGGAAAAAGAAAAAATTAAAAATCCAGAATGTAAATATCTAATTAGAAATACTGAAAATGAAAGGATAAATTAATAAAATTGAAAATAAAAAAACTATTGAGTTGGTTTTATGAAAAAACAATAAAGTGGTTATTCTGATTTTTAAAAAGGAAGAAAACCAAATTACTAGTTTCAAAAAATGAAAAGGGTGAACTCAGCACCAATGAAGAGCAAATCCAAGTAATAAATTGGAGATATTTTCTGCAACTGTATGTCATCAAATCTAACAATATGAGTAAAATGGATGGATTATATAACCTTCTCAGATTAACAGAGGAAGGAATAGAATATTTAAATAACCCAACTTGATTTCAGGAAAAGAAATTGATGAAGTCATCAATAAATTCCCTAAGGAAAAAATTTCCAGCATCAAATCAATTTACAAGTGAATTCTATGAAACATTTAAAGAACAATTAATTCCAATTCCATATTGAAAAATAGGCGAAGGACTCCTTTTGTGATACTAATATGGTTGATACCTAACCAGGAGAGCCAAAAAGATAAAAAATTACAAGTCAATCTCCCTAATGGATATTGAGACAAAAAAATTTATATAGAATTTTAACAAAGATATCTCAAGAAGTTATTACTAGGGGCAGCTAGGTGGTGGAGCGGATAAAGCATTGGCCTTGGAGTCAGGAGTACCTGGGTTCAAATCCGGTCTCAGACACTTAATAATTGCCTGGCTGTGTGGCCTTGGGCAAGCCACTTAACACCATCTCCCTGGCAAAAACCTTAAAAAAAAAGCAGTTATTATTAGAATAAAACACCATACTCAGGTAAGAATTGGTATGCAAGGCTGGTTCAATATTAGGAAAATAATAGCATAATGGACCATATCAATAACAAAATTAACAGAATTCCTATGATTATCTCAATAGATGTTGAAATAATCTTTGATCAAAAAACATTCTTATTAAAAACATAGAAAATGAAGTTTTCCTTAAATTATGCTTCATTCTTTAAATGCTCATTATCAATACTACTTATTCAATACTGTATTAAAAATGCTAACTTTGGCAATAAGAAAAAATGAACTTAAAGAAGTTATAAAGGGCAATGACAAAAAAACCCATCATTTTGAATGTAGATGATATGTTGATATGCTTAAAGGACTGTAGAAAATTATCTACAAAGTTACTTGGATCAATTAACAATTTTAGCAAAGTAACTATATAAAAATCCCATATAGATCATCAACATTTTGATGTATGGGAAGTGGATAAATGAAATACATTAGATGCAAATGATTGATTGCTTTATAGGCATTGTTCCCTCATCATTATTTCATAACCACAACCTCTGCCCAAGTGCACTCCCTCCAACTACTCCTATAGAAATACAATTCTCTAGAGCTTTAAGCAACATTGAAGCAAAATTGCTTCATGATCCATACATGCCCTCAACATCTAGGTAGTCTTCCTCCAACTGTCCCAATAGAAATACAACCCTCATGAAGTAGCTAGATGACACAGTGAATCAAGTTCTGACCCTGAAGTCGGAATGTGAAATTCAAATGTGACCTCAGACACAATAATTACCTAGCTGTGTGACCTTGGACAAGGCACTTAACTCCATTGTCTTGCAAAAACAAACAAACAAAAAAAAAGGAAATATAAACCTTTTAAGCTGAAGTATCAGTTAAAACATCACATTCATAATCAAATTGTATCCCATTTATCTAAATAAATGTGCTTCTTTTAACTATCCTATGAGAAATACCATTCTCAGGAGTTACCAGAATCTTCCCATTTAAGGATGTAGATAGTATAATTTGGATAACATTTTTTTCCCTTTCTGTTCACCTTTTAATAGATCCCTTGACACCCGAATTTGTTGATTCCATAAATCACTGAAAAAAATCCATCTTTTCTTCTGAAAGACTATGCTGAAATTTACAGGGCAGATGATTCTCTGTTTCATTCTGGGATCTCTTTTTGGGGGGTGGAGGTGGTAATCAATGAATTCTTTTAAGAATAATTTTGTCTTTTTGTTCTAAGATATTAGGATGATTTTTTTGTTATAAATTTCCTGAGATCTTTTATTTTTATTTTTATTTTAATCTATTTATTTATTTTCATCCATATGTACATGCAGATTTTTAAGTTACAAAATTTCCTTCCATCCTCCCTTCCCACCACCCTCCCCTTATTAGCAAACAGTCAGGTTAGCCTTGTATGTATGTATTTTGATAAACATGTTTATAAATTAGTTATTTTAGGTCTTTTTCTGATTGTTGCTTTCAGGTAAAGCAATAATGCATAAATTTTCTTTCCTGCATCTAATTTTCAGGTTTTTTTTCCTATTTTCTTCTATATATTTAGACTTTGCACTTGCTTCATGGGATTTTCATTTCTTATAGAACCATTAGTTTCTTGACCAAATCTACTTTTAAGGATTTTATTTTTCTCAGTTCGTTTTTGTGTTTTCCTTTTAGAGCTGGTTAATTTTACTGTTAAATGACCTGTTTTCTTTTTTTGAATTGTTCAATTTTCCTTTTTTGTTTATTGCACCTCTTTTCCTGTTGATAGGTTTTATTTTTAAGACATCTTTGTAAATTTTTTTAAATTTATCGCAGTGGGTTAAGGGACTTGCCCAAGGTCACACAGGTAGGCAATTATTAAATGTCTGAAGATAGATTTGAACTCAGGTCCTCCTGACTCCAGGGCTGGTGCTCTATCCACTGCACTGCCACCTAACTGCCCAATTTTTACTATTAAAGAAAGGGTTTTCCTTTTCCTTTTGGTCAGGAATTGATTTATTTTTCCTTTTTGATCGATTTTACTTTTAAATGGAATGCTTTCTTCGGGCAGTTTTTCATAATTCTCCTGCATGACTCATTTATTTCCTCCATTTCTCTTCTTCCTTTCTTCTATGTATTTTTCAAATCCTTTTTAAACTCATTCAAAAAGTCTTTTGAGATTTCACATTCAGACATTTTGTCATTGTTTTCCTCTCTGAGATGGTGTTTTTATTGTCTTTCTCAGATTAATATTATATATGGTTATAGTTTTATTTTTTTGTTCATTTTGATAGTTGAATTCTGCTTTTGGGGTAGGGGGGGCTCGAGTCCCAAACTTCTTTTGCTGGAATAGGAGGGGGTCTTTGACGTTGTCTATGATTTTTCAACTATTCCATACTTTCCCTTTGTTAAGGTTTCCCAACCCAGTCTCTCCTGTTTCACTAGCATTCCTGGGCTGGAACTTTACTTCTGAGTTGTGACTGAAACTCTCATTTCTGGCTTGGTGTTTCTGCTGGCTTTCTGTGCCAGGACCTGAGTTGGACTGTGGGTGAAAGTCTCCCACTGACTTCCCAACTCTTTCACCTATGCTTGGATAAACTCCCCTTTTACTCTGTTGAGACTGACCTTTTCTGAAGTTCCTCCAAGATATCTTGAGTTGAGAATTTCTTTCTGGTTTTTCTAGGTTCTGTGCTTTAGGGTCTATTTAGAGACTTCATGAAAAGTTGTTTCAAAAAGAGTTCTTAGCTTCAGCCACCATCTTGTCAAGTAACTTTTTTGTTGATTTTTCTAGGGTTCTCTGACTACACCAACATATCATCTGCCAAGAGTGAGAGTTTTGTTTTCTTATTGCTTATTTTATTCCTTCACTTTCTTTTTCTTTACTCATTGTTAAAGAGAATATTTCTAATACAATGTTGAATAATAGTGGTGACATTGAGCATCCTTGTTTTATCTTTAATCTCATTGAGAATGCTACAAGTATATCCACATTAAATATAATGTTTGTTGATGACTTAAGATTGATATTGATTGCAGTTTTAACGAAAATTCCACTTAATTATATGATCTCTAGTGTTTTTAATAGGAACTGCTGCATTTTGTCAAAGACTTTTCCAGCATCTATTGAGATAATCATAATAATGCTGAGAACTGTGGGCATTTTAAGTTCAATAGGAGACAAATTTTGTAAATCTCTTGTTTGTATTGTTAAGGGAATCTTCCTTATTTTTTTATTGTTTAGGCCATGGCCTGAGGACCTGACCTTCAACCTGCTTTGGATTGCATTCTTTTTTGATGTGGCAGACAGGAAGTGCTGGAAACACCTCCAAGACCAACCAGAGACCTCTCCCCAAAAGGCAAAATCTCCAATACTGGACTTGGGTCTCTCCTAGGTCCCCACCCCTCCCATGGACTCTGAGGGAGAATTTAAGGAGATCTGAGGAAGGGACTTGGTCTCTTGATCTCTCCAGACTCATGTTGAGCCATGGACAGCCTGCTCAGCAATCCACGTTGTCTTTTTCTTTAAATTCTTCTTAACTGTCCTATCACTTTCTTTTTTTTAATTTTTATTTATTTATTTTATTTTGAGTTCTCAAATTCTAGCCTAGCTAAAGCTACAAATATATATTGAAAATGGTATAAAAGTCTTTTAAATTCAGAAAGAAATAAGAGGTCAAAGGGTAGAAGGAGAGAATAAGGGAGGGATTCTTAGAAGGAATATGAGGCAAGGTTTAAAAGTAAAGCAGAGCAGTGAGGAGGGATAGTAAAGATAAAAAGGATGGAGGAAAGTAGACAATGTGAATGGGACAAATTTATCCATAGAACAGAAATGGAAAGAAAATTAAAAATCTGAATTTAGCCATATGATGCTTTCCTTAAACATTTTTAAAATGAGATTTACCTGCAAAGATTAAAAAAGAGCACAAATAGAATTTAGATGTTAAAAAAAACTAGATAGTAATAATCTCAAAGATATTAAATAAATTTAATCAAAAGTGAAAATAGAGACACTACACTATGTGCAAACAATATTATTATTCAATATTGTTTTAGACCATTTAAAATACAGTTCAAAATACTTGATTATATATGTGCTAAAACAGTCACAGGAACTATATGACCATAAATCTAAAGCAATTTTTATACAAATAAACTCAGGTCTCAATAACTGAAGTAATATTTATTGTTCATGGGTAGTAAAGCCAATATAATTTTTTTTAGGTTTTTTATTTTTGCAAGGCAAATGGAGTTAGGTGGCTTGTCCAATCCCACACAGATAGGTAATTATTTAGTGTCTGAGATGGGACTTTAACCCAGGTACTCCTGACTCCAGGGCCGGTGTGTAATCCACTATGCCATCTAGCCGCCCCCAATATACTTTTTAAAATGACAATTTTTCCTAATCATTCTACTTATCCAAAGTTATCCTAACTCAATCACTAAAATTTATTTTGCTGAGTTTGAAAAAGTAACAGCAAAGTTCATTTGGAAGAACAAAAGTCAGGAACTTTAAAAAAAAACAGGGAAAGGAGATACAAAGGAAGTAGATTCAGCAGTCAGATCTTAAATTATAATGTGAGATTATTATTGAAGTGGACAAAGGATGATTTTTATTATTTTAATGGAACTTGTGTGTATAAATTAAAACTATTAACCAAGAATAAAAGGAGTGAAGAAAATTGAATAAAAACTTTCTTATACAATATCTCAGGTAGGATGTGATTATATTGTAATATTGTTGTAGGAAAAAATGAGCTGGTTATATAGAAAAACTTGGACAGACTTGGACTTATACTATATATCTTTGGAAAAATGGATGACTGGAGGAAATAAGTATAGCATGATCTTACATATATGTTTATGAGTGTATATGTGTATATATGTGTACAGTTGTGGATATAGGTATCCTCCCTTAATTGTAATCTTCTTTAGGGTGGAATGGAGAGGGAAACAAAGCAAAAAGTTCATAGTAGAGAACAAAAGAAAGCTAAAAAGGAAGCAAAGAAGAGCTTTTAGTTTTGAAAGCAATGTATAATATTTATTATATATATTTGTTTTGTATAGAACCCTCTTATGGTCTGTTGCATACATAGTAATACTTCTTTTCTTTTCTCATTTCTTATTTAAGTTTTAAGTAAAAATACTTACAAAAATAGATTGTTCATATATTATTCTTCTGTGTAGACTTACTACCTTTTCTTAACTTCTACTGCTCTTAATACCTGCAGTTTTTGTCTTTTATTTTTATTTTTGTTTCCTTGATATCTATTTTTTTCCAGGTTTTTGCAAGGCAGTGGGGTTAAGTGGCTTGCCCAGGGCCATATAGCTAGGTAATTATTAAGTGTCTGAGGTCAAATTTGAACTTAGGTACTTCTGACTCCAGGTCTGGTGCTCTATCCACTTCACCACCTAGCCTCCCCACCTTGATATTGTGTGGGATGACCTTACCCATTTAAATAAACCTCAGGGATTTCTCAGGGTATGAAGAGAAAAGTTTTTTTCAATTCTCGAAAATCGGGCCCCACTCTGAGAGAAAGAGAGAGAGAGAGAGAGAGGGGCCAGGAACAAGGAATCCACAATCTATTTATCCTAAAGCGATCCCCCCACCATCCTCATTAGTGAGGAATATGGTTTTCACAGTCTAGATACATACATTACTCTAAAGAAAAAGCATATTATTCAAACAGAGACTGGTTCTCCCCCTCCAGGACAAGGAATGTAGACACATCTGGACTTCAATACAGATAAGACAGGGTCAGTTTACTCTTTACATTTGGTCAAGGTAACATTAAGTTGCTTGTCAGGGAGGAGGGGCAGAAGAGACAAAATACACAGTTCGATTATTTCTAATCTATAATATTCTACTGAAGAAATCTCAGACTTTATCCCCATTCAATATCTTTAATTCTCATTCTCTCTCTCTCTCTCTCCCTCCTTCCCTCCCTTTCTCTCTTTTTTTTCCAGATAATGGGGTTAAGTGACTTGGGCAAGTCACACAGATAATTAATAAGTGTTTGAATACAGATTTGAATTCAAGTCCTCCTGACTCTAGGGTCAGTACACCATCTAGCTACCCCTACCTTTAATTTTCTTGAAGAGATCTCGTCTTTCCCATTCTAGTGTTTTTTTTTTTTCTGTTTCTTAGAGGAAAACTTATGTCTTCTTGTTGTTCTTGAGAATTCTGCAGTCATTTGGGTATGTATTTTACATTCTCCATCCCCTTTTGCTTTTATTCTTTGCTCAGCTATTTGTAAAACTTCATCAGACAGCCATTATGCTTTCTTGTTTTTATTCTTTGCTATTTTTTTTTGTTGCTACATCCTGTACAATATTACAAACCTCTGTTCATAGTTCTTAAGGTATTCTGTCTACCTATCTACAGGAATAACATAGCCAAGTCTAAATGCACTAAGGTTAACAAAAAAATGGAAACACAAAGAAAATTAAGAAATTTAATTATCATGGAGTTACATTATTATATTATTCTATTGGCATTGAAACATTGTAGATGTTAGAATACAGTATGTACTTATTTAATCTACCAGATCTAATTCCTTAAATCTGTTCATCACTTTTACTTCATATTTATAAAGGATGTTATTTTAGATCATTGATTTTCTTTAATTTCTTTAAGTCTGAATTTTCTAATAAAAACTCATGATCTGAATCACAATCAGCTCCAGGTTTTGTTTTAATTCCCCTGCTTTTGGCTGCAAAGTATAATGAATCTTCTTTCTATATTAACTATCTTGTGATATCCATGTATAGATTCACCTTTTGGACTGTTGAAAAAATATTTGCTTTAACCAATGAATTTTCTTGGCAAAACTCTATTAGTTTATGGTAGAATGGAGAGGGAAACAGTGTTTCAGTTTGGGCTCCAAGATCTAACTTTCCTGTTTATTTCAATTATCTTTTGATTTCTTACTTTAGCATTTGAAATCCTTATGATGAATTTTTTTGCAGTTATTTCTAGAAGATGATGAAGGCATTTATAGAACTGAAAAATCTTTGATTTCTGACATCAGCCATTGGACAATAATATTTTGATTTTGAATTTTTGTTTGGATTTGAGCAGATAAATTTGGTCATTTTTGAAATTTTACTCTATACCATTGTTTTATTGAGGGCTCATTGTAGAATATGTAGTGATCCTAAAGCAATCCATTTGAGTTCACTGGTTGCTCAGATGTTAATGTTTAATCTTTTTATCTCCTGTTCGATCATATCCATATTATATTCATAGATCATATATTCAAGGAATTATGCACAATTGATATTTAAAACATCAGAATTAATGCTCATCACTGGGCACAGCCACATCTGAGCTTCCATTTGACTTCTGGCCCAGCTATTTCATTAGTGCTGGAGAAACTTACATTTGTCCACCATCCTTCCCAAGTAGCATGTTGGACATGTTTCTGGCCTATCTTCCAGTGGCATGTTTTTTTATCATTCTAATATTCATGTGTGTTTTTGTGAGTGTGCATATGTTTGGCAAAGATTATGGAGTGGTTTGTTATTTCTTTTTTTTAAATTCTGTACTATTACTTACACATACTGGGGTAATCCTACACAGTGCAGCTCATGATTTCATTGAGAAACACAAGCCTCTTCACCTCAACAAGACAGTGATGCAGGAGAGAAGAGACTAGGTTCAAAGCCATGTTAATATATATACTTTAATGAAACAGAAATAATCTCAGGAAACAGTTTAGTATCTTGGACAGAAAGTTGAGAAAGGAGTTAGGAGGATTGTCATAATAGTCATAATTAGCAAATATGGTGTATGCAAGAATTCATTGAAAAGAATTGCAGCCATTCATACTTAAAAACACAAAGATATATTTAAGAATCTTTTTTATTATATATTCTCAGGTTTTCTACAAATGGTCAGTGAGAAAAAAAGTACATTCCCCCCCAGTTTTATATTGTTTCTAATAAAGTTTTTATCAGGGGAAAAGAAGATACAATCAGTCTGGAAATGGAAGGGAAAAAAATTGACATTTAAAAACTATGTTTATCATATGAGTATCACAATAGAAGCTGAAAAAACATGGTACTCTAATGCATTTTGGTGAATATGGGAACTGATTCAATCATTCTGTAGAAAAATTTGGAATTATGCAAGAAGGGCAATAGAACTGTGCTTACCCTTTGATCAGAAATACCGCTACTATGTCTAAATCCCAAAGAGATCATAAGGAAAGGGAACAAGACTTACAAGTACAAAAATATTTATAGCAGCTCTTTTTGAACAGACTCAAGATAGTGGTGTGAAACTAATCAGACCCTAAAAGCAATAGAACTCACATAAAAATTGAAGTGAAACAAGTTCTCAACTCTAGGTATCCTGGAGCAACTTCAGAAAAGGTTGGTCTCACATGGGTAACAGGGGATATAGTGAAGCATAGGCAGGAGAGCTGGGAAACTGGAGGGAGCCACAGTACAACTTAGGACCCTGCTCAGCAGGACAGCAGTCCAGTTAGACCAGTAGTGAGGGTCTAATCCCAGTTCAGAAGTCAAGTTTGAGCCCAGGAATACTAGAGAGATAGGTGGACTGAGCCAAGCAAGGGAACACAGGAAATAAACTGTAAATACCTGAGGTGCCAGAGCAGAAAGCCAGGCCCCCTACACCAGCACAAAAAGCTTGGGACTACTCCTCCTGTGCCACATGAACAGAGAGCAACAGTCAAAATAAGCAAATGACCAAAAAAAATAATAAACAACCAGAAAAGAGTACTGACCATGGATAATTACGATTCTGATATAGATGAAAAAAATGCCATCTCAGAAGAGTAAAGCAGTGACAAAATGCCTACATGAGACGTTTGAAAAGGATTTGTTAATTGGTCTCAAATCCAAAAAGTCTACTCTGAAGAGATCAAAAAGGATTTAAAAAAAACAAGGAAGAGCGGAAGAAGAAAAATAGAGAAAAGAAATGAGTAATGCAGGAGAATTTTGAAAAATTGAATGAAGAAAACAATACCTTTAAAAGTAAAATTGGCCAAACTGGAAAACAAAACCAGCACCTTAAAGTAAAATTATCCAAATTAAAAGGAAGACTACTCCTTTAAAGTAAAAATGACCAACTGGAAAAGGAATGGAATTTATCAATAAGTAAACTAACCAAATGGAAAAAGAAACACAAAAACTACTGAAGAAAATAAAACACTAAAAATTAAAATTGGACAAATGGAAACTAATGACCCTATAAGACACAAAGATTCTAGCAAACAAAAGCAAAAGGCTGGAAAAGAATAGAAGAAAAAATAAAGAAAAATGATTTACCTGGAAAATAGCTCACAGATATAATTCATAAATTATTCTTGAAATCCACAAAGAGAAAAAGAGTCAGGATACTATCTTGCAGAAAATTATCATGGAAAATTGCTCTAATATCCTAGAATAAGAAGACAAAAATAGTCTTTGAAAGAATCTTGATCACCCCCAGAAAGAAACACCAAAATGAAAACTCTGAGCAATATCATAGCTAAATTTCAGAATTCTCAGCTAAAGGAGAAAAATACTGCAAAACAACCCAAAAAGAAGCACTTTAAATACCAGAGGGGAGCACAGTGAAGATTATGCAGAACTTATTGAAGACATTTATACATATGATTCATTAGAATTATTCTTCCCTTGAGTTTGCTTAATTTGTTCTTGTTATGAATTTCTTTGCCTTATATAATACATAGTTTACCTACTACATCTCTTAGATTCTCATCTCTGATGACATAACCTATCCCATAAATGACTAGAGGCTTTGTTATCTCAATGTGAGGAACTCTGAAAATTTTGGCTGCAGCAAGACATTAAACATTCACAAATATATGACCACTTACATGAACTCTCTCTTTCCATCTATGTATCTTCAAATGTTTTGATATTTTCCCCTATTTTTTCTTAGTTTACTTAAGTGCTTTTTTTCATGGACACCCGATGTGATCTTTTGATCTTTAGTCAAATTCCCTGACATCCTTTCTTGAATATTGCTAGGCACCCACAATCATTCCTTACTCCATTTCTCTAATCCTCATTTTTTTCTCATTTCTTGTTTCCTTCTCTGCTCTTAAGAATACTTAAATCTCTCCCTTATAAAAAACATTAGTAAACTTTACAATTCTATGAAAATCTATTATTGTACATCACTCCTTCATTCTTGATTAAATTTCTAGGATACTTCAGTACTCATTGCCATATACTTTTCCATCTCCCTCACTTCTTTTCCTTTTATGAAGAGGTATTACATTATAAATCAACTGAATCTCTTCTCTCCAGAGTTACCAACAATCTCTCAAATTCCAATCTGATGGCTTCTTTGTAGCTATTAAACTACTAACACAATCTTCACTTTTAATATTTTCTCTTCTCTGAGTTTTTGTAACATTTTTCTATCTCTCTTTCTTTCCCTATGCTTTTTCCCTAGTGTTTTTATTTTTAAATAGTATTTTTCCCAATTGATAACAAGACAATTTTTAGCATTTATTTATTATTACAGAATTTTGAGTTTCAAATTTTTCCCCTTCCTCCTTTTCCTCCCTCTTCTGAAAATGGTAGGCAATTTGATATAGGATATATATGTACTGCCATGTAAAATATTTTTCCATATGAGTAAGGTGAAAGAAGAAATAAATCAAAAGAAAAATAGGAAAAATAATAAAGTGAAAAAAATATGTTTCAATCTGCATTCAGAGTCCATTAGTTTTTATTTGAATGTGGATAGGATTTTCCATAATAATGCTCTATCTCTTGTTTTTTCGTGAATTCTTTCCCTCCACATAGATCTATAAAGCATAACTTGTTCTTTTATTTTGCTTGTGTTGTCACCTTTTATGTCTAAATTATGCCCCCAATTTGACTTTATCATTGGAGTGTGGTATAAGATATTAGTCTGTATTTAGCTGGTCTTTTTTTTTATATTATACTGGGCCCCTTTGCTCAGAAGATTTTGCCAAATATCTTAAAAGTTGGGGTGGTTGGGTTTATCAAAAACTTGTAAATATGGTCATTGTATACCTAATATTTTCTACTGATACACCTGTTTCTTAATATTAGAAAGTTTTGATGATAGCTATAGATCTAGTATTGCTAGGACTCTGTTCTATTTTCTGTTTATATATTTTCATTAATTCCAGATAGTCTTGAACTTTTTGTTTGTCCAGATGAATTTTGCTATTTTTCCTAGCACCATACAATAATTTTTGGTAGTTTGATTGCTACGTAACTAACTAAATAAATTGATTTGATTTGAACAGAATTGCAATTTTTATTATATTGACTTGGTCTACCCATGAGCAATGGATACTTTTCTAATTCTTTAGATCTGACTTTATTCACGTGTAAAGTCTTTTGTAATTGTGCCCACATAATTCCTGGATTTATCATAGCATTTAAAGTATTTTATGTTGTTTACATTTATTTTAAATGGAATTTCTCTTTATATTTTTTGCTACTGGACGTTGTGTTATAAAGAAAAGTTGATTTATGTGGGTTTATTTTATGTCCTGAAACTTTGCTAAAACTATTAATTATTTCAAGTAGTTTTTTAATTGATTATCTAGGGTTTGAAAAGTCTTCTATGATATCATCTGGAAAGAATGAGAGTTTTATTTCCCTATGGCCTATTTTAATTCCTTCAATTGATTTTCCTTCTCTCATTATTGTAGTTAATATTTGAAATATTATATTGAATAATAGTGGTGATAATAGATATCCTTGTTTCACCCCTGAACTTATTGGGAGCTTCTAGCTTATCTACTTTACAGATAATATTGGCTGATAGTTTTAGTTAGATACTGCTTACCATTTTTTAGAAATGCTCCCTTATCCTTTTACTCTCTATAGTATTTAATAATAATGAATGTAGTATTTTGCCAAAAGCCTTTTCAACATTTTTTGAGATATTCATTTAATTATAATGTTGTGTTAATAGTTTTCCTAATACTGCAAAATCTCACTTGGTCATAGTGGATAATCCTCAAGATATTTTGCTCTAATCAACTTGCTAATATTTTATTAAGATCAAAACCTTCCCCTTGACTTTTGATTCATTAGAAAACACCTGAAATCAACCCTCAAAGCCAATTAGTCTACAGGTTTTCACCCCAGATAGCAAAATTGATATCATACCTTAGAGTTAGATGTTCCTCTAGATATATGTTCCCCTCAAGGAGTTGCAATAGAAATCTACTAAAACATAAAAGATTTCACTTAAAATTCACCAATTTTTGTTTTCCAACTTAAATTTGTGCTAGTATAAAGATCAAATCATCAAAAATATTTACTATATACATGTATAAACATATATATGTGTGTCAGTGTATGCATGTATTTATGAATATATATAATAAACTTGCAAATGAAAGTCATTATATTTAGGACCTCAGAGAATGCAACTTTTTGTCCCTGTCTGCTCACATGAAGTAGGCTGTATTCGACCCTTAGGTACTAACATTATGATAATAATTTTAAGTAATTTATATTTTCATGAGTGATAACAAATGGTTATGGATGCAATACTTCTGCACTTTTAAAAACCCATAACTTATAGAATAGTTAGTAAATTTGTACATTATAGCCAAGAAAATTAATATTATTTGAAAGAAACCTATATATATTTAGCTATGTACATATGGATATATACATATTTGTGTATATATATATATATATATATATATATAAACAAAGGTGATTCCATTATAGTTAAATGTATATAAAATTAGACTTTTATAAAATTATCAGATATGAAACACTTGCACCTTTTTAAGGAACTAGGTAACTGGCTTATGTCTGGCATTTTACAATCACATAAGTAAAAAGAATGAGGTGATAAGTCACCCAGTTAATATTTCAAATAGATATAGTTATCTTATTGTCAAGTAACAAATATTAAATAATTTTGGAGATTGGAGAAAGACAAAGTTTCACAAATTGCTTTGGGGGGGCGTCTAAAGAGAGCTAAGTACACTATTGACAATGTGACTAGCTCCCATTCAAAACTCCCAGAGATAATGCAGATCACAAAACAGACCTTTACAACCTGTTGATAAAGCACTAAATCAATAGATAAAAACCTTAATTCATTCAGTTTGCTATCAACAGCACAATTTAAAATTCCCAAACGTTTAGTCCTTTACTAATAATCCTGGCTGTTACAACTATTTACCAATCTTCTTCTTATTAGAACATTTAGGATGCTCAAAATACCATGATCTCATTTATGCAGTTTTTTAATTTAAAAATTTCTTAATTCAATTTAATACAAGGCTTTAGATTATCTTTCACAGAGAATATAGACTTTAAAATATCACATTTATAATATTAAAACATCACATCATAGACTGCAATAATATTCAAAGTCCCAGAATCTCATTTATCACAGTATCAATTATGCTCATGGCATCAATTATGCTACTTCAATAAATTAAATTACAGGAGAAAATTTTTCACAGAAAGGGACTCTTGCAAGCCTTTATCACAAAGTTTCCAAATAACACTTTCCCTTGCTCAAAGTAAGGAAACTTGTTTTCTTTTAAGGAGGCCCTAGTAGCAAGGAGGCTGAATTTTCCCCCCAATTTATTTATTTATTTGTTTTAGTTTTTCCAACATTCATCCATTTGCAAATTCATAAGTTACACAAATTTCTACCACCCTCCCTTCCTTCCTCCCCCCCCCCTTCCATGGTTGATGAACAATCTGGTAAAAGCTGTACATGTTGATTTGTGTTTAGCATATTTACATATTAGTCATTTTGTGTAAGAGAAACTAGGACTAAGGAGAAAGAAAGAAGACTATGAGATAGGAAGAACAACCATAAGAGAAGTTTTTAAAAAGTCAACATAGAATACATTCAGATTCTGTGGTTTTTCTTTTCCTTTGAATGAGTATGGCATTGTCCATAATAGGTTTCCCAGAGTTGTCCTTGATCTCTGAACTTCTGAGAGGAGCTGGGTCCATCATAGTTGATCTACTCATGATACTAATGTGTATAATGTTCTCTTGATTCTACTCCCTTTGCTTAGCATCAGTTCCTATAATTCTTTCCATGCTTCTCATGGTTTCTTCATAACATTCCTTTACTATAACTTGTTTAACCATTCCCCAATTGAAGGGCATCCTCCCAACTAAAAATGGCTATTTTTAAGGTGGCTCTGCTTTTCTAAGTCCAAGAGAATTTAAGTCAGTTTCTTTTAAAATATAGACATTAAGGAGTTGCACACATGGTTAACCCATTCATTACCAATTAAAATAATTTAAACTACCAAACCAGGTGACTTACATTCTGTTAAATGGACATCCAGACTTTCTTACAGAAGGTTGCCTCAAAAACACTGGATTTCTTAATGTTAAAAAAAAACATGTAAAATTATAACAAGAATTCTACAATCAGGTGACTTTCACCATGTTCCAGAGAGGCAGGTTTCCTTTACAAATCAGATATCTTGGGCTTTAAAATGAAACCAAAATAAATTATACTGATTTTTTCAGTTATTATAGAAATTTAATTTATAATTTCAATTATCTAGTATTATTCGATTGATTGTATAGGAAGAGGAAGTTTGAACATATGGCTACCTTTATCCTGACTCCTCAAAATTTGAGATTCCTTGTCTCCAAATGGGGACTTATCAAACTGAGATGGGGAAACTGGGGAAAAGAGCTTAGAAGGAAAAAAGAACCCAAGAAATCCAAATTTTCTTAAAGAAGACATTATAAATCAGGCTCCTATTGTTTAAATCCCTTTGAAACCAAGTCAATTAAGACTGATCATAATTTAGGGTCAATTTTTTATCATACCAGCTCTGGTAGAATGCCCACTGTTACCCCACATTTTCTTTTATGATTTTAATTATATATTGTTCTTAGTTCTAATACCGAAAAGCCTATTCAGAAAAAATTCTGTTTTCACATCATATATCAAAATAAAAAATCAAAATACATTTCAAGACCAATTACCTTTTTCTCTTAATAGGTAGTCCCATTTCTTTTTTTTCTCCTTTCAGGGCTAATAGAACAATTAGATTCAAAACCAAAGCAAATAAAAAGGAATTATTCCTATTTTAGAACATTTATTTCATTTAGGATGGGTTAGAAGTTGAACTCAGTTGCTCATGGATCTTATTTTTTCCAAATACTGTCTAATAGTGTTTTAGATGAATAATTTAGTATTTTGTTACATTTTAAAATTTACCTTAAAATTAAATTGCAAAAACTTTCAGAATCTATTCAGATTACTCTAAAAAGCAGCACAACAAAGCAACTTTCTATCTTGTATAAGGACCAAGGTATTCCTTAAAATGTAAAATGCAGAAATAAGAATTATTATTTTCAGCAAGATTATTTCAGTACATTTAACATCAAACAATTCTTAATTTGTAACAATCCTTAATAATACCCTATTAAGGGGCGGCTAGGTGGCACAGTGGATAGAGTGCCAGCCCTGGAGTCAGGAGTACCTGAGTTCAAATCCGGCCTCAGACACTTAATGATTACCTAGCTGTATGGCTTTGGGCAAACCACTTAACCCCATTTGCCTTGCAAAAACCCTAAAAAAATACCCTATTAAAAATTAATCTCTCTATTATATTGACTTCCATTTTATTAAAATAGTTTGCTTTAATAGAAACTTGTGCTTTATAGAGTAGTAGAGAAAAGAGTCTCTGAGTAAAATAAAATGAGAAAAAACTGCCAGCATGCCAGAAACATTTCTTTTCAAACTAAGAAGAGGAAAATCAGACTTCTCTTTAAATTTGCAATTCTTGCACTAATATAATCCATGGCACTGAATTGCAGATTTTAAGGGAGGAATTTTAATTCTTTCCCCATTTTATGGCTTGAAAAGAATCATAGAAGCAAATAAGAGGTAGCTAGAAACCCTTTCTCTGACAGAGAAGGGAAAACAATGCAGAACAGATTTGGTCAAATCAGGATTGAGAAAATGCAATAAACAACTACTAGACTCAGTGAAAGCAGAGAAAACAAAAACTAAGCCAAACCTGGTAGAAACAGATTTTTAAGAGAATGAAGAGAATACTTTTGTCTTTAAAATCTCACCATTCACCTGCCATCAGTATGTCCGAGGGGAAAAAAAGGAAGGATTCCTCTAACCTGCCTAGGGGCACCCTGCTCCTTAGGTTGGTGAACCCAAATGTCTTGCTTGCCTCAGAAGAGTAGCTGGAGTCCATGTAGGAAATATTCCATCTCTGAGTTCTTGTTGGTAGTTAACTTTTCCATGTGGTGCTGATTCTAATAACGTCCACATCTCTGGCAAATTTTCCCCACCAAAATATGTCTTCACACAAAGAATAACACACACCACTAAGGTGAGTCCTCTAGTTCTAGTGGAGAGCCAGATCCCACTGGGTAGCAAAAACCTTGAGTCATCCCTTAAGAATGTCCTCTTTGGGAGGAAAGGGAGTGATTCCCTGGAGCTGTGCCCTGCTTGCATTGGCCAGTCAGTGTCCCAGAATTCTGAGAAAGCAACTCAAAAAGTGGGTCCTTTAGGTCTAGGAAAGTCAGAACCCCACTGAATAGAGAGATGCTCCACCAACACATCCTCTGGAATTCACAGTCACATACTTCTCTTCTCTCCCACTGAGCTTGGAGGAGAAAAGAAACTCAGAGGGTCTGACATATGTCAGATCGGAATAAAAAGTAACAGGAGGGTATTTCTCATCTTCCAGAGTCTGGAGTGTTGATGGGTTTCATCTGTTGTTGCCATTAAGAAGGAGCAAGAAAATTGGCTTCAGATGATGGGGCTTAAAGAAAGATCTATGTAGGTTTGTTTTGTGAAACAATCATCAATCAAACTGACTTAGGGAGGTAAGAAAGGCTTAGACTTTAATTCACAGTTCACTGCCAAAGTTCACAGGTTACTACAAAAAGTCCATAAACTATTAGACAAATTCATAAGTTAAATCCTTTGGAAAAGCAAATAGTGAATTTCTTAAAGGAGATAAGGGGCAGCTGGGTGTCACAGTAGATAGTGCACCAGCCCTGGAGTTAGGAATACCTGAGTTCAAATTCGACCTCAGAAACTTAATAATTACCTAGCTGTGTGACCTTGGGCAAGTCATTTAACCCCACTGCATTGCCAAAAAAAACCCCTAAAAAAAGGAAATAGTAAATTCTGAAGAGTAGTAGTTTCTCAAGAAAGTAATAAAGTAGGTATTTATGGGGCAGAGCCAAGATGGCAGTGTGAAGCTAGCATGCTCCTGGAGCTTTTCCCTACCAACATTAAATAAAACCTCTACATAGACATTAAAAAAATCTAAACATGTTTTCAACTGTAGAATCTTCAGTGAAGGTCTCTCCCTTCCAGTGAAAAGGGGAAGCAAAGCCCAGCCAGATGAGAGAGCAGGACAACCAGCAAGAGATTTCTAGCCATAGTGTAGCCCAGGGCCTGACAGCTAAATAGCTCAGGTCCCAGCAACTAGATAGCAGGCCAGAAGAAAGGATGTCATCCCCAGAAGAAGTCTAATCCCTGAGTGCAATGGGGCAACAGACAGGACTAAGTTAGGAAGAAACTACTACATAAGCAGAGCCTGGATATAAAGGAGGAAAGAAACCTCTGTATATGTGATGCCTGGTTTGCTTAGGCAACATTTTGACAATGTGGGATTAGACCCCAGCCACACTGCAAAAATTTCAGAACTATACTCCCTATACCCCAGGAGCAGAACTCAAGAATTAAAATGGGCAAAAACTAAAAAGTACTAACCATACTATTCAGAATGAGAGATTTAAAATGCCATCTCAGAAGAAGAAAGCAGTAACAAACTACCTACTTGGAAAGCCTCAAAGGAGTTTATAAATTGGACTCAAATCCAAAGGAGATCAATGAGTAGCTGGTGCTAATTCTAAGAATTGTCAAAGAAGAAAGGAAAAAGAAAAATGAAAAAAAAAAAAAGAAATGAGAATCATGCAGGAAAATTATGAAAACTGAACAAAAAAATCAACTCCTTTAAAAGTAAAAATAACTATTTGGAAAAAGAATGAAAATCATCAAAAAGAATAAAATTGACCAATTGAAAAAGGAATGCAACTCAGCAAAAATTAAATTAAACAGATGGAAAAAGAAAACAACTCACTGGAAAGTAAAATTAACCAACTGGAAAAGTAAACTCAAAAGTTAACTGGAAAAATGAAAACCTTAAAAATTTGAATCGGACAAATATATGTGACACCAAGATTCCATCAATAACACCAAATGACTGAAAAACTTGAAGAAAATGTAAAGTACCTTTTAGGAAAAACAAACAACTTGGAAAATAGATGCAGAGAGATAATTTTGTAAATTATTGGTGTACCAGAAATATTAGATCAAAAAAGGAGCCAAAAATATTCACCAAGAAATTATCAGGGGAAATTGTCCTAATATTCTAAATCAAGAAGACAAAATAATCCTTGAAATAAATGTACAGAAGACCTCCAGAAAGAAATCCCCAAGGACTATTATAGCCAAGTTGCAGAATTTCCAAATAAAGGAGAAAATACTACAAACAGCCAAAAAACCCCCAATTTAAATACAAAAGAAGCACAATCAGAATTACACAGTACTTATGAACTTCAACATTAAAGGACTGGAGTGACTGGAAAACAGTAATTGGATTACAACAAAAAATTTACTACCCTGCAAAATTCAGCATATTTTGCCAGAGGGGGAAAAAATGGATTTTCAATGAAATAGAGAACTTCCAAGAGATGCATGACAAAGTAAATAGAAAGGGGAAGAAAACAAATACTAGTAAACAACATTAGGTTGTAAACATCCTTACAAGGAAAGAATCCTTGTAACTCTTGAGAATTATATATCTCTTAGGATAGTTAGAAGACTGAATATAGTTGAAGGGACTGTATTTGGTTCTTGTCATTCTGTTTGAAGAAGATAAAAATGATACCACTATGTTTGGGACAAATTGCAATGTTTCCAACCATGGCTCATCGGATAAATATGAGCTCAGAATGCTCTTCCATAGGTTGGGCAAAAATGGTCCAGGTGAACACCTGGGTTGTTTACTCTATATTTATGTAGCTCATGTTTCCTTTGAACTAAATTAAATCTGTCTTCCTCAGAGAGTTCAACATTTTCTCTGATGAGGGCACTCTATGCAAAGTGATCTTGTGCCAAGGTCTCCCATACCTTACATCAGTTGTAAAGTTGTTAAAATTCTTAAAATTCTTCAGAATGAAGAATACCTAGAGGCTTTATACATAATTAAATCAGAGATGCTCTAGATAAAGAGGGTTGTAGTACAATGGGGGCATAGAATGGGAGCATACTTAGAAGTGTTGGATTTAAGAAATTAGGAAGGGATAATCCATATTTTAGTTAACATGGTTGGGATACTAAAGGGACAGAGAGAGTATATCTGAAATTTTGGTTGGGGAGGGTTGTAAGGCTATCACTGGAACACTATAGAGAAGGAAGGAGAGAATATACTTGTAGGGAATATACATGAAACATCACAAAGAGATTTTGCTTTGCTTGACACTTTAGTTATAATGAGTGGGCTTGGGAGGGTATAAATGGTTCATAAATTAATTTGGTTTTGTATTAGGCTTTGGCTCATGAGGATTGTGTGTTTATAGAGGATACTTGAAAAGGGGGTGAAGTATAAAGTTATTATAATTTGATGTGATTTTTGACTTTTAAAAAAGTGTTTTTCTAATGAGGCAGAAGAGGAGAGGGCACTGTGATTATGATACAAAGCTACTTATTAAACAATCAATCAATCAATCAAAGTTTGATAATAGTACTTTTATCAGAACAGATAAAAGGAATATATTTTGACAAAGGGACTATAGGTACAAGAGAAGATTTAAAAAAACATGAAAAGGATTGTGCTAGGAGAAGGCTAGTGGATAAATAACACTAAGTGAAGAGGCACAAAGGACTTTTATAGTAGAGGAGAAAAAAAGGAAAGGTATGAACACTGAGGAAATCTACTTAATAGATTTGACCCAGAGAAGGAATAACATACATCCTCAATTGGGTATAAAAATCTTCCCTACTCTACAGGGAAGAAGGGGGGGAAAGGGAAAGAAAGGGAAAAGGGAATGATAAATGGGAAGGCAAAGGATTAAATGAAAGTAAATCCAAAGTTATAATTTAAAAGAAAAATTAAAGCAGAAAGGGAACAAAATGTGGATGAGGTGGTGTAAGAGAAGAGGAAAGACAAAAGAATAAATGGGGAAAGACAACATGGAGTAATTAGTCATTTTTTTGTTCTTGTTCAGGTTTTATTCCAGAAAGATTTTTTTCTTTTTTTACTTATGTAAATATTTTATTTTTTCCCAATTACATACAATGTTAGATTCTACCAATCATTTTTTGGTCAAGGTTTTGAATTTTATAATTTCTTTTTCTCTCTCCTTCCCTTCCCTCCCACCTCCCCACAACAGAAGGCAATCAAATATAGTCTTTACATTTGCTTCCTTGATATGCATAAATAAAAATTGAATGTGTTGAGAGAAGAAACAGATCCAAAAGGAAGAAAGAGAACATTAGAGACAGCAAAATTACATAGCATATATAATAACTTTTAAAAATCGAAGATAATAATCTTTGGTCTACATGTCAAATCCACATTTCCTTCTCTGGATACAGATGGTAAGGAATTAGTAATCTTAATTGTAAATGTGAATGGAATGAACTCTCTCATTAAATGGAAGCATATAGAATGATTTAAAAACCAGAATCCTGCCATATGTGGTTTACCAATCATGTTTTTAAAGGTTTTGAATTTTACAATTTTTCCCCTTCCCTTCTTTCCTCCCCTCCTCCCTGCATTCAACAGAAGTGAATCTGATAAAGTCTTTGCATTTGTTTACATGATATGCATAGATCCAAATTGAATGAATATGTTGTTTACAGAAAACACATTTGAAGTAGATTAGAGAAAAACATATTACTCTATATTGGAAGTAAAAAAAAAAATCAGACAAGGGTGGCTAGGTGGTGCAGTGTATAAAGCACAGGCCCTGGAGTCAGGAGTACCTGGTTTCAAATCTGGGTTCAGACACTTAATAATTACCTAGCTGTGTGGGCAAGCCACTTAACCCCATTTGCCTTGCAAAATCCTAAAAAAAACCCCAACAAAAACAAATCAGACAAAGCAAAAGCAAATATAGATCTCATTGAAAAGGACAAGGAGGGAAACTCCATCTTCTTAAATGCATTATACACAATGAAATTATACCACTATTAAACATATATGTGGTATAACATCCAAATTCTTAGAGGAAAAACTGAATGAATTACAAGAAGACATAGATAGCAAAATTATAATCATGGGGAACCCCAACCTCATTCTTTCAAAACTAGATAAATCTAACCACAAAATAAATGAGAAGGAAGTTAAGGAGGTGAATAAAATCTTAGAAAACTTAGATATGAAAACATCTAGAAAAAACTGAATGGAGATAGTAAAGAATACACCTTTTTCTCTGCAGTACATGGCACCTATATCAAAATTGACTGTGTACTAGTGAGGAAAAACCTTATAATCAAATGTAGAAAGGTAGAAATAATAATTATATATTTTTAGACCATGATATAATAAATATTACATGTAGTAGAGTGTCATGGAAAGATAAACCAAAACATAATTGGAAACTAAATAATTTGAAAGAATGAGTGGATCAAATATCAAATCAAAGCAATAATTTGAATTTCTAAATGCTTATATGAATGAAATAGAGAAAGAGGATATCAATGAATTGGGTATGCAACTAAAAAGCTGGAAGAAAGAAGAAATTAAAGATTTCCACTTAAAATTACAGCAAATTATTACTAGGATAATGCACCATAATCAAGTAGAATTTATACAACATAGGCTGAAAAAATTGAATATTATATATGACAAAGCGAATAGATAACATAAAATACTTGAGAAAAGACAAATCCAGGAACCATATGAACACAATTAGAAAACACTTTTCATACAAATAAAGTCAGATCTAGCAATCATTTGCTCATAGTTAGATTAAACTAATAATAACAACTATTGTACCCAAATTAAATTAATTTCTCATGTCAAACTGCTCAAACTACAAAATAACTCTTTTACAGAACTAGAGAAAATAGAACAAAATTCATCTGGAGCAACAAAAAAGATAAGAATATTAAGTGAACTAATGAAAAAAAAAACCAAGGTGACCTAGCTGTATCAGATATGTCCCAGTTCTAAAACTGTACTAGGAAGTGACAGCCATCAAAATTGCCTGGTACTGGTTAAGAAATTAAGGATCAGGGTAGGTAGAAAAGAAACAGTAATACATGACTACAGTAATATTTTGTTGACAAACCCAAGACATTAGCATCTGGAATAAGTACTCAGTATTCAAAAAAAATTGTTGGGAAAAACATAAAGTAGTATTGCAAAAACTAGACATAGACCTGCATCTCACATCTTTTGCCAAAATAAGGTCAAAGTATTTATACATAAGCAAAGTAACAGATCAAGTAATACTCTATTTTTCAGATCCATGAAAAGGGGAGAATGTTATGATCAAATAACAATTTAGATCAATATAGGTCCAGTCATGTGGAACTTGTATTATATTGTTCCAATAGAATGGGACCAGACCACTAGGATCCAGTTTAGAGAAGACACTGGGGGGGGGGGGAAGACAAGATGGCAGTGTGAAGGCTGGAATTCCTGAAAACACGTTTCCCCGAAAAATCCAAAAACCATCAAATTATGACTCTAGTCAAAATTTCGAGTGCAGAACCCATGGAAATATTGAGTGATACAATTTCCCAGTCAAGACAACTTAGAAGTTCCATGGGAAATAGCTGTTTCACTGGGGCAAGGGATTGGAAAAACCACAGCGCAGCTGAGCAGGAGTGCCTAGAACCCTGGGGATGCCTGGGTCTGTGGCAGAGGGGGAGGTTTCCTGACCTCCTGGTCTAGGGATCACTGGGAATAGCTTGAAGAGGTGGTGAGAGAGCTCTGCCACACCAGAGTGAGTGCAGAGTGAAGCACTGGCCTCAGAACAGCCCTGTGGTGAGAACCTACAATGGGAATTGGGGAAGCCAGACTACACCTCCAGAACACAGCCTACAGATGGTAAGGGGGTCAGGGGTACTCTGGGCCCCCACAACATTACCATAGCAAAGCAGGGACCCTCCTCACAAATTCGGGGCCTGTGGTCATTTACATGCCAAAGCATAAGCAAGACAGCAGTCATAAGACCTTGGAGGAAGTAAGGTTCCTGTAGGTTGTCCTAAAAGAAACCCAAAACCTTTGAAGTGAGGTAAATCAGTCATAGGCTGAGGAAATGAGCAAAAAAAAGAAAGAAAAAGAAGAATCTGACCATAGCAAATTACTTTGGTCCCAAGGAAGATTCAGAAGATGACAAAATTGAAGTTTCTGTTACAAAACCTCCAAGAGAAGTAAAAAATGGGATCAGACTATGAATGAGCTCAAAAGAGACTGAAAAGACAATTAAGGGAGGTGTAGGGAAAACTGGGAGAAGAAATGAGCGTGATGCAAAAAAATAACAAAAACCAAATCAGCAGCTTGGTGAAAGAAATACAAAACAATACTAAAGAATATAATATGTTAAAAACCAGTTTAGGCCAAATGGAAAAAGCAACACAAAAGACAAATGAGCAGAAGAATGCCTTAAAAAAGCAAAATTGGCCAGCTGGAAAAGGAGATAAAAAAAGCTCTCTGAAGAAAATAACACCTTCAAATGTAGAATGGAACTAAAGGAAGCTAATGACTTTGCAAGAAATCAGGAAGAAATAAAACTATTCCAAATAAAACCCCAAATTAGAAGAAAATGTGAAATATCTCATTGGAAAAACAACTAACCTCAAAAACAGATCTAGAAGAAATAATTTCAAAACTATTGGGCTACCTGAAATTCACAATCAGGAAAAATAGCCTAGACTTCATTTTTCAAGAAATAATACAACAAAATTACCCTGAGATCATAGAAGTAAAATAGAAATTGAGAGGATTCACTGATCCCCTTCTGAAAGATATCCCAAAAGAAAAACTTCCAGGAATATTATAAACAAATTCCCAAACTCCCAAGTCAAAGAGAAAATTCTAAAATCTACCAGAAACAAACAATTCAGCTACCAAGGCTCCATAGTCAGGATTACACAGGATCTGGCAACATCTACATTAAGGGCTTGTAGGGGTTGGAATATGATATTCCAGAAAAGATCTTGGTTTGAAAATGAGAATAAACTACCAAGTAAAACATCCTCTTTCAGGTGAAAAGATGGACTTTCAGTGAAACAGGAAACTTTCAAACTTTCTTATTGAAACAAACAGAAATGAACAGAAAGTTTGTTCTCCAAGTATAGGACTCAAGTGAACCATAGAGAGGGCAGACGAGAAGGACTAACTAGGAGGAACTTAATGATGTTGATCTGTTTGTATTCTTGTATGGGAAGAAGATACTATACCTCATATGAACCTTTCCATTTATAAGAGCAGTTAAAAGGAGGATAGATAGACAAAGAACAAGAAGGAGCTGAATATAATGGTGTAATATAGTAAAAAGATGGAGTCAATGGGTAATAACGGAAAGTACTGGGAGGAAGAGAAAGGGGAGAAAGTAGGGGCTAATATATTTCACATAAGAGTCAAGAAAAAGCTTTTTCAATGGAGTGGAATGGGGGAAGGTGAGGGGGAATGAGTGAGCCTTCATTCTCATCAGAAGTGACTGAGAGAGGAAATAACATACACACTTAATAGGATATAGAAATATATTTTACCTCAGAGAAAAATGAGAGGAAATGGATGGGATAAGAGGGAATGGGGTAGGGAAGGGGGTAATAAGTGATAGAAGAGAGGGAAGATTGTGGGAGAGGGTACTCAAGTACAACACACTTTTATACAGGGACAGGGTGAAAGGAGAGAGAAAGAATAGAATAAATGAAAGTGGGAAGGAATAGAGTGGAGGGAAACACAGCTAGTAATAGCAACTGTGGGGAAAATATTGAAGCAATTTCTTTAGTGGACTCATGATGAAAGAAATTCATCATTGAAATCTGAACACAGATTGAAGCATGCATTTTTTTTTCTCTCTCACTATTCTTGAGGCTTCTTATCTTTTTTGGGGGGGAGTGGCTTTATGTTTACTCTTACAACAAGATTATGGTAATTATATAAAATAAATAAACCAAAAAAAAATCCAGACAATCAATAAAACAATAAATCAGGTCTTGAAGAAAACAGAGGAGACATTAGAATAATGCTGGCTAGGAGTCAAGGGAGAGCCTGGATGGAAATTTGCTCAGATACATCTCAGTGCTGGGTGGGACAAACGTAGTGCTTGATGATGTACCTGGCTCCTGGTATTCTCCAATGTGCAAGGAGTGGCTAAGTCCTTACTGAGTATGAACAAGTTAATTAGTTCTATGCATATTCATGTTCCAAAGGATATGACCAAAGTATCACAACATTTCTCTGGGTACAGAGTTCTCCTACTACAAAAGGGCATATAAGAGGATTAGCTAGAAAAGGAATATAAATCCACATATATGTATATGGAATTTAGAATTTATCCTCAATTACATATTAAAATTTCTCCCCAATTACTCATTAAAAATTGAGCTAGGTTGCTCAATGGATAGAGTACTGGCTTAGAATCAGGAAGACAGGAGTTTAAATCCAGCCTTACACACTTGACTCTTACTAGCTGTGTGACCTTGGGCAAATTACTTAATCTTAATGCCTCACATCCAGGGTCATCTCTAGTCATCCTGATTTTTATCTGACCACTGGATCCAGATGGTTCTGGAGGAGAATGTGATACTGATGTCTTAGTATAGCATCCCCTCTCTATCATCCAATTCAGATGCTTTCCATGGCATCACCTCCCTGTTGTCATGGTCTTCTTCTAAAATGAAGGGTAAACATTATTATTATTAAAGCAATTTTTAAAAATTGTTTTTTTAAAGTTTCGAGTTCCAAATTGTATCCCTCCCTCTTCCCTTTTAACCTCCCTGCAAACAGACAGTTTAAACATATGTAATCTTATATTAGAAATAAATATTTCTTTCTTATATATAATAACGAATTATTTTAGCAGATGTTAGGGACTGTTGTGTGTGGGAGCATTGTAAACTATCATCACCTGGTGTCCTTCAGCACCAGAGTCTTGTCTCACTAAGTGCTACAGGAGTGGCAGTGGATTAGAGACTTGAAAGTATTTAAGCACTGGTGTTTTGGTAAATAAACAGAGTACTTGGAGACCTTGGAAACCTTGGTATATAGGGAGAAATTTATCTTCCTTGTCTTCTTTTTCTTCCAGGCCTCCAATATTCCTCTAACACTCACCAGGGGAAAACTGAAGGAGTTCAGAAGTGGGACTCAATGTAAGAGTCAGGGAAAGGGCCTCAACAATCAGGACTAAGGCTTTTCCCATCTTCTGTTTTCTCCTCCAGAAATCAACCAATGTGGGAAATCTCTCTTAGAGAGCCATAATATAATTAGACTATCAAAAAAATTCTTTGTATGGACTAATGGGTATATTCCTGCTCATTGTGTTTGATTAAACGGGCCCGAGGAAAGGTTAATTCTCCTAATTATCGAAATACTTTACATGGAAATGGGTATTTCTTTGGTCAAGATTTTAATGACCTAATCGTGTACCCTAAGACCTTCATTTTTACATAACTTGTACCTGTCATGGTGTTAACCAATTCCAATTGATTGATACCCCTCCCTCAAGGGGTGATCTCATTGCCATTAATCTAAGATAGCACCATTTTGAAATCTAAGAATGATGGTTAAATGATCATTCTTTTATTAATAATCTGATGATCTTATTAATAAAATAAGCAATTGCCAAGAAATTGTTTCTCAAACCTTTTAGTATTATTTTGCACAAGAAGATTCAAATAAAAGAAAAAGAATGTTCAAAAATAGCATGTCTGTATTCTCACACAATATCACTTCTTTTATTATTAGTTTTTTTGGGATTGTGTTATATCATTGCATTTCTGAGAAAAGCAGTCAATCAAAGTTTTCCTCAATCAAAATTGCTCTTAAAGTGTGTAAGTTCCTAGTTCTGTTAACTTTACTTTGTATCAGTTCATGTAAGTTTTTCCAGGTTTTTCTAAAATCATTCTGTTTGTCATTTCATATAACACAATTCTATTCTGTTGGAATCATATAAGCCATGGTATGTTTAGTCATTCTCCAACTGATGGACATCCTTTCATTAAATCCTCTTTAATAAGTCATTCTTACAATGTTTACCTTGTTTTAATAATTTTTGACCATATTTGTCAGTCAATCACTAGAAATTCTCCAGGCAATGTCAGTTTCCTTCATAGTTCAAGGCCTAAAATTCTCTCATATTGATTAATGCAATTTCTCACAGAGTTAAAGGAGGAAAGTATAAGCATTTCTCTTACTTTATTAAATATTATGAATAGTACATTCTTTAGTCTTTAGATTAATACATGCCTAATCTGTACCTAATGCATGTAAGATTGCTGTATGCTATATATTATTGAGAAGATTAAAATTGCTTCTGCATAATTTTCTTATTGATCCTATTTATAATTAATTTTGTCCTGTAATTGCCTCCTGAAGTGAAGATTCTTTGTCTTTGAACTTAGTTCAGAATTCAACTGTTCTGTAAGGGATATAGTTTAGAAATCCAGTATACTGTTCTAGTATTGCCTCAAGGAATTCTGCTACCTTTGGGGGATATGGTCAACTATAAAAGAATTTGGCCTAATAGTTTTACCCCACCAAGTGAATACAGTTGATAACTTCTTTGTCATAGGAGGGACCAGAGGAGGGTTGTTGTTGGCTTCACTTCTCAACTTTCAACCAATCATGTTGTTCCCCATGCCTCAGCTAGATAATCAATCATGCTACACTCAACTCTGTTACCTTGTTCTGTTCTTTATTCTGGACTCACCAAAATCTCTAAAGGGCGGGGGGAGCCTATATTTTGCTTGGAGTCCTTGACTGGAAATTAAGGTGATCATTGAACAATCTTATTCTCAACATTTCAGCCAGTTCTGATAATAAAATCTTAACATCCTCAGAAAAATGTGCCTTAGTTTACCCTTTTGTTAATTTATCAATAATGTGTGATGCCTTATATGACTATTTTATGCTTGGTGTGTTAAAAAGCCAGAGAAATTACTCTATAAGTATACCACATGGAAATCCTGAACAGAATACATCACAGCAATACTGGAGTGTCTCTTTCAGTAAGGTCAAATTAGCAACAACCATTTATGAAGGATTTACAGGCTAACTATTGGTGATATGAAGAAAGGAAAAAAAAAACAGTCCTTGTTTTTAAGGAAGTCAGTTTCATTCAAAAAGACAACATGAAAGTAATTATGCATGAAAATATGTAATATATATCCAGAACAAAAGCACTGGAATTAGAGAAAAAGGGGTAAAGTAGAAAGTGGAGGGGCGAGAGGATTTAGATGAGATTTGAAGAAAACAAAACAGGTCAAGAGACAGGAAAGAGGAAGCAAAATTCTAACCAGTGAAAATGCATGGAGTAAGAAGATAGAATCTATGAAAAAGGGTAGAATATCGATTGTACAAAAATTTTCATAGCAGCCTTGTTTGTGGTGGCAAAGAAATGGAAATTAAGTGAATGTCCTTCAATTGGGGAATGGTTTAACAAATATATGTATATCATGGAACACTATTGTTCTATTAGAAACCAGGAGGGAATGGGAATTCACAGAAGGTTGGAAAGATTTGTAAGAACGGATGCTGAGCAAAATGAGCAGAATCAGAAAAACATTGTATACCCTAACAGCAACATGGGGGTGATGATCAGCCTTGATGGACTTGCTCATTCTATCAGTGTAACAATCAGCAACAAATTTGGGCTATCTGCAATGGAGAATACCATCTGTATCCAGAGAAAGAATTGTGGAGTTTGAACAGAGACCAAAGACCTTTAATTTCAAAAAAAAAAAACCTGTTATCTTATTATGTAGTTTTGCTATCTTACACCTTATTTTTCTTCCTTAAGGATATGATTTCTCTGTCATCACATTCAACTTAGATCAATTGTATACCATGGAAACAATGTAAAAATTAAGAGACTGCCTTCTGTGGGGGGTGGGGGGGAGGGAAGCAAAATTAGAGAATGGTAAAACTCAAAAGAAATAAAATATTTCTCAAAAAATAAGATAGAGGGGCGGCTAGGTGGTGCAGTGGATAAAGCACTGGCCCTGGAGTCAGGAGTACCTGGGTTCAAATCCAGTCTCATACACTTAATAATTGCCTAGATGTGTGGCCTTGGGCAAGCCCCCTTAACCCCATTTGCCTTGCAAAAACCTAAAAAAAATAGAATCTCTTTCTTGTGAAACAAAAAAGAGGTCAGTGTCAGTGGATTGCAGATTATGTGGAAAGGGGTAAGGTAGGTAGAATAATATAGAAAAGATAGGAAGGAGCCATGTTATGAAAGAATTTTATATTTATTATAGAGGTAGTTAAAGACTCTCTAGGAAGATTGCTAAGTTTCGTATGAAATAAAGTGAAGAGCATACTGAAGACTGCAGAATAGCCAGCAGGCTAGCATAATGGTCTAGGTCTGAGCTGCTAAGTGTCAAACTCAGTACCTGAGGAGAGAAGGAAAAATGTACAAGATATGTGATGAAATTAGAATTGACAAGGCACAACTACTCATTAAATGTGGAATGGAGGTGAGGGTGAGAGTGAGGAGTTGAAAATGACAACTATTTATTGAAAATTCCTCTGTGGGCATAGAAGGAAAAACAATGCAAGACATATTCACTTTACACCTGTCACTGGATCCAGGCATCCTGTACTCTGTGTATCATGAGCTTAGCCCTCTTCTGGACTCACTGGTACCTCTCTCTCTCTCTCTCTGGTAGGGGAATTATCTGTCTAGTGTCACAGTTCTTTTCCTCACTGTGTCTTCTACACAGTAATACACAACTGTATCCTCAGTATTAAGGGAATTCATCTGTAGATGTAACATGCTGTTGCCATCATCTCTTGAGATGGTGAATCGACCTTTCATGGAGTCAACATAGTATATACTTACTTCCATCACTGTTAATACTTGCAACCCATTCTAATCCCTTCCCTGTAGCCTGGTGGACCCAATTCATCCAGATGCTGCTGAAGGCTAATCCAGAAGCTTTGCAGGAGAAATGCAGAGAACCCCCAGGCTGTCTCACATTTCCCCCAGATTCCTCCATCACCCTGGACACCTGCAACACAGAGACATTGCATTAAATTCAATAATCACAATAAGTCAATATTTCCTAATTTCCCTCCTTCTCCATTAAACTACCTTGGAAAATAGTCAGAATGAAAATCCAGTTCACCCTAAACTTCATGGTGGGTTTCTAGGTTAGTACTCTGCATGGAAAGACACAAAGTTGAGTGTCTCCCACAGATGCACATGGGTTGCAGGCAATTTTTAATACCAATAGGGAGAGAACCCATTTGCTTGTCTTGTTCTATTCAAAAGCAAATAGAACCCTTTCTTCCTCCCAGTGAGGAAGCCCGAGTCTCACAAAGAAAGTTCTCTTGCAGTTGCTTCCAAAGCACTAGGGAATGTTGATGATACTGGGCCTCCCTCAGCTCAGTGTCATTCACCACCCCTTACCAACTCCTCTGTCCCCCTCCATCCTTGCTTCAACAACTCTAAACAATTGGATCTCATATAGTAGACATCTCTGTGTTGCTAATTAACTTCTTATCAATCCTAGTCCCATTTCTGATATCAAATCTCCTTGTCCATCTTCCTTTTACAGTGACCAGCAGAGCAAATCTCTTTCATAATTCATGTTCTTCTCAGTCTCTTTGTCTTAGTATCCTTGGCACCTATTGTGCCTTCTGAGTCTACTTTTTGTCTCCTTTTTTCCTAGGATTACATTTCACTTGAACTATTTGTCAACAATTCCAATTATAATCCCCCAGCTGCTTGGACCAGCTCATTTTTCTCTTCAGGGTACAAAAATTGAGTTATGAAAGTCATAGTATAAATTAAGAAAATTGCAAAATCTCCTCCAACAAAAAAACCTTTTCCATTTGATTATACAGGAAAACTGCTATCCTCTGTGACACCAACATAATAGTCTAGTTTAAGAAGCAGTTAAGGCTCAGATCTCTATCAGAAGATCTTCATATTTCAAGAACCATTCAGTCTCATCAGTCATAGATATCTAGTTCTATTGCCACCTGCTGCCCATTTAATCATAAACCAAGGAACATTTTTTCATTCTCTCTTCCACTTCCTTTCCCCCTTACATACTGCCTTATTCCTTCCTTCCTTTCTTGCTTTCTTCTTCTTTTCTTTTTTTAATGAAAAGAGATACATAATTTCTTGAGTTTTTTATCATTTTAGAGATTCAGATATAGAAATCATGTAGAAATTATCATTATTTCTAGTTAGTGGGGGGAAAAACAAATTATAAAAACACTAATCCCTTTCCTGATTATTAACATCCTCTATCATTTTTACTGCATTGAGATGGGTTCTACATACACTATTATTTACCGCCTTAAGGACTAATTATAGTACAACAGAGTTCAATGACTATAGATGAGAAAAGTTCATACTGGTAACTCTTCAATGCTGAGTCCATCAACCATTGTTTTAGAAATGTTAGTGCAGAGGTAAGACTTTTTCAATTTTCCCATTTCAGACATAAAATGATAAACCTATGTGTCTGATTCACAGATAGTAAATGTTTCAAAACTTGGGAGCATTCAGTCCATTGTTTTTATTTATTTTTATTTTTTTTAGGTTTTTGCAAGGCAAATGGGGTTAAGTGACTTGCCCAAGGCCACACAGCTAGGTAATTATTAAGTGTCTGAGACCAGATTTGAACCCAGGTACTCCTGACTCCAGGGCCGGTGCTTTATCCACTGTGCCACCTAGCTGCCCCATGCTAGTCCTTTGTTTTTAAAGGAAATTTAAAGAAATGTTTATAATTTTACTCTCTTATCATGAATGTTTGAGGTCCTGGATAATTGATGAAGGCAACTTGATGCCACATGCTGCTTGGATTCACATAAAGAAGCAATCTAGTCTCTCCTGTGGTAAATAGAGGGAGAGTCAGTTTGGAAGTCAGGAATTGAGCTAAGGAAAAAAAGCTAGCCCTAGAATACAATTGTAAGACTTCCCCAGCAAAGATACTGTTCCCAAAATGAGAAAGATGAACATTTCACCACAGCTTAAAGAGCATCAGGATCTTGAAGTATCAGAGACTGAATTGACTTGACCATGTATATCCCTTATATATGTCTTTTGAATAGTATATTCTGTGTGGATACACTATTCCTAT
Organism: Macrotis lagotis; assembly: GCF_037893015.1. Lineage (NCBI taxonomy): Eukaryota > Metazoa > Chordata > Mammalia > Peramelemorphia > Peramelidae > Macrotis > Macrotis lagotis. The sequence goes on along the minus strand of NC_133658.1, from coordinate 439,721,338 downwards.
TTACTCTGTGGGAAAGTATACTTCATGTTGATAGTTGAAAAGTTATTGCTATAACTTTTGTCTTTGCTTTAAATTAATTTTGTAAACTGGTTTGTGTCCATGAATGTAGACCCAAAAAAAGTAATTGGAGTTGTTGACCCCATCCCAACCTGCATCAGTCACTTGGAAGAATAGACCAAGAAAGGGTTGTTATTTTGTGAATCAAACTTCAGAAACAACATGCTTAGAGTTCCTTTGACTGGAGTATAAATTTATATAATGTCTGATCATATATTATAAATCATATGGCCAATAAGTTGTAGGAATCTCTATTCTCTCTAGTGCTCACAGCTTCTCAAATGTTTCTAAAATTAAAATAATGTAAAAAATTAAAGACGTCAGTTATCAACATCATCTGCAAAAAACTAATGAACAGTAGAGAAGGCTTATCATCACTAATACCTCACAAGATCACTCAGAATTTACTCACACCAATCTCTAAAAAATAGGAGGGTGGGACCAGCTAGGTGGCACAGTGGATAAGAGTATAGCCCTGGGGTCAGGAGGACCTGAGTTCAAATCTGGACCCAGACACTTAATATTTACCTAGTTGTGTGAACTTGGGTAAGTCACTTAACCCCATTGCCTTGCAAAAACAAGAATAAATAATAGGAGGGTGACTTACAAGAGAACCAATTCTCCCCACTCCAGCCTGGGCAGCAGAGGAGGTGATATAGAAAATCCAATTTTTCTATCTTTGGAGAATAAGGATTGCAACCTGTTGTGCTTCAACAGTATTTAGTTAAACAATAAGGAACACTTCAGGACAGTGCCAAGATGGAAGTACTCCTGAAGTTTTTCCATAAACAACATTAAATGAAACCTCTGCAGAAATAAAAAGCTACAGATTACACCAAAAAAGGGCAAAACAAATTCTCAACTGTCAACATTGTGTAAGATCTTCAGCTAAGATTTGTCTCTTCAGAGAAAAGGAGATGAAATAGAGCCCAGCTAGACAGAAGAGTGGGAAAGCCAATAGGAGGCTTCTAGTTACTGTGTTGCCCAGGTCCCAGCAGCTAGACAGCAACCTCAGTTCAGCTAGATAACAGGTCAGCAGGGAAGGTCCCAACCCCAGACAGAGTTTGAGCCCTTGGAGCACTGGGGCAATAGACAAGACTGGGTTTGGAACAAATCGTTACATAGGCACAGAATGGACATAAAGGAGGAAAAACCTCTGTAAAGGCAATGCCAGAACTGCATATACAATAAGCCAGGCAAACCAGGGACCAGACCCTAGCCATACCATAAGTTCGGAACTATACACCCTAAACCCAAAAAGCAGACCTTCAGCTATCAAAATGAACTATTCAGATAGAGATGACAAAAATGCCATTTCAGGACAAGAAAGCAGTAACAAATAACCTACATGAGAAGTCTCAAAAGAGTTTATGAAATTACCAATTATTTTTGGTACGGTTTTGAGTTTTATAATTTTTCTCTTTCCCTCCCTTCATTCCACTCTCCCCACCCAGACAGAAAGCAATCCAAAATAGGTTGTACATTTGTAACCACACTGAACATGGATCAAAATTGTATGTGCTATGTGAGAAGAATCAGATCCAAAAGGAAGAAAGAAAACAGTAGTAACAACAAAATGACATAATACATAGGGCATATTTTAAAAATTTAAGATAATAAACTTTGGACTCCATTTAACCTCCACAGTTCCTGGATGACATTTTTAATCACAAGTCCCTTAAAATTATCTTTGATTATTGAACTGATGAAATGAACAAGTCCATCATGGTTGATCATCACCCCATGTTGTTGTTACTGTATAATGTTCTTCTAGTTGAGACTTTATGAATGGAACTAAAATCCAAAACCTCATGGAAGAGTTTAAAACAGATTTTACAAACCAAAGAAGAGAGGAAGAAGAAATGGAAAAAAGAAATGAGACCCCTGCAGAAAATTTATGAAAAATTGATCAAAGAAATCATCTCCTTTAAAAGAAAACATAACTAACTGGAAAAAATCAACTAACTAGAAAAAGAATGCAACCCATTTAAAAGACAAATCAATGAATTCAAAAAGGAATGCAACTCATCTGAGTCAAATCAAACATCTGAAAAGGGAACAAAGCTCATAAAAAGGTTAACTTTACTAACTGGAAAAGGGGAAAAATCCTGTTTAAAAATAAAATTAATGAAAATGGAAAAAAAAAAACTAACTGAAGAAAAAGGAACCATTAAATTTAGAAGTGGATAAATAGAAACTTGAGACATCAAGATTTCATCAAACATAATCAAAAGGCTGAAAAAATTGAAGAAAATGTAAAGTTCCCTTTTTGTTTGTTTGTTTTTGCTAGGCAATGGGGTTAAGTTGCTAAGTAAGTATTAAGTGTCCTAGATCAGATTTGAACTTAGGTCCTACTGACTCCAGGATCAGTGCAATTGCACCATTCAGCTGCTTCTAAAGTACCTTTTAGGAAAATCAAACAACATGGAAAAAAGGTCCAGGAGAGAAAAATTTTGAATTATAAGTTTAACCTAAAGCCTAGATCTAAAAGAGAGCCTGGAAAATATCTTTCAGAAAATTCTCATGGTATAAACCTAATATTCTAGAACAAGAAGTCTTTGAAAAAGTCCACAGATTACCTACAGAAAGAGACTCCATAATAAAAACACTAAGAAATGTTGTAGCCAATTTCCAGAATTTTCAGCTTAAGGAGAAAATACTGCAAGCAGTCAAAAAGAAACAATTTAAATATCAAGGAACTACAATAAGAATTACACAGTAATTACACAGCATCAACCTTAAAGGATCTGAGGGCCTGTAATATGATATTCTGGAAGGCAAAGGACCTTGGATCATAACCAAGAATTTACTATCCTACAACAAATTAAACATTAGTTGTGAGATGATACCTCATTGTTGTTTTAATTTGTATTTCTCTAATCAATAATGGTTTGGAGCATTTTTTCCTATGATTATATATAGCTTTAATTTCTTCATTTGAAAGCTGTCTGTTCATATCCTTTGACCATTTATCAGGGAATGACTTGTGATCTTATAAATTTGTTGCAACTCTCTCTATATTTTATAAATGAGACCTTTATCAGAATTCCTAGTTGCTAAGAATTTTCTCCAGCTTTCTGCTTTCCTTCTAATTTTGGCAGGATTGATCTTATTTGTGCAAAACTTTTTTAATTTAATATAGTCAAAATCATTCATTTTCCAGTTTTTAATGTACCGTAATTCTTGTTTGATCATAAATTTATTTCCTTTCCATAGATCTGATAGATAGAGCATTTCTTGGTCTATTAATTGATCTATGGTGTCATCCTTTATCTCAAAATCCTGTGCCAATTTTGACCTTATTTTGGTATAGGGTGTGATATAGGTCTCTGCCTAGTTTTTGCCATACAATTTCCCAATTTTCCAACAATTTTTGTCAAATAGTGAGTTCTTATCCCAGAAACTGATGTCTTTGGTTTGTCAAATAGTAGATTGCTATCGTCTTTTACTGCAGTTTCTTTTGAACCTATCCTAATCCATTGATCCATTATTTCTTTTTTTTTATGTTTTTGCAAGGCAAATGGGGTTAAGTGTCTTGCCCAAGACCACACAGCTAGGTAATTATTAAGTGTCTGAGACTGGATTTGATCCCAGGTACTCCTGACTCCAAGGCTGGTGCTTTATCCACTATGCCACCTAGCCACCCCGATCCATCATTTCTTAACCAGTACCAGACAGTTTTGATGACTGCTGTGTCATAGTATAGTTTTAGATCTGGTAGAGCTAGACCACCTTGCTTTACATTTTTTTCATCAGTTCCCTGGCTATTCTTGTCCTTTTGTTGCTCCAAATGAATTTTGTTACTATTTTTCTACCTCAGGAAAGTAGTTATTTGGTCAATATGTTGTTTACAGGAAACACATTTGAGACAGAGAGATGCACACAGAGTAAGGAAAAAAGGCTGGAGCAAAATATATTTATTATGGTTCAGTGGAAATAAAAGAAGCAGGGGTAGCAATCCTGATCTCACACAGAGCAAAAGCAAAATTAGATTTCTTTAAAAGGGATAAGGAAGGAAAGTATATTTTCTTAAAAGGCACTAAAGGGACTTCCACTAAGATGGTGGGGAGAAACTAGACACTGTCTTAAGGTCTCCTGGCTTTCCCTTATAACTAACATGAACCAAGCCTTTTAACATAATTTGGATTAACAAAACCTGGAGAATAATGTAGGAGAAGATCTACTAACAGGGTCTGTCTCAGAGAAGCGTGGATGAACTGGAGGCAGAGAGCAGTGAGCCAGTGCAGGGGCAGCAGGGTGAAGCCAGGGAGTAATCTGAGAGCAGTCCTGGGAGCTTTGGCTGTGTGAACAGCTGGCTGGAGATTTCCAGGCACAGTGGGTGAAAGAGTTCCAATGTGTGGCTAGACATCCACTGGTCAGCTCAGCATGTCTGGAAGATCAGGGCTATGAGCCCCTGTATTTTCAATGAAGTCCCAGTGTTTCCAGTTGAGTCACTTCACCACCATTCCTGTGGGAGAAAGTGACTCTTCCCAGAAAAAAACACAGTAATAGGACCCCCCCCCCCCACCCATGTCCCCAGACTCAGGTGTGGGCAGCAGACTTCCCCAGTGAGTGAGGATTAAGGGATTAGCTATATAACCTGAGGGCCCAGCCCACATTATTTGAGGATAACTGATCCTGCTATGCCCCCCACTCTGTCCCCCAGAGTGGACAAAGGAAAGAAAGAAAAAAAACAGGAACTCAAAATTTTCAAAAATGTATATTGAAAACTATCTTTTATGTAATTGTAAAAAATATTATTAAGATAAAAATAATTTTAAGAACATGCACTTCTAAACTTTTTTTAACTGTTAAATGTTCATTTTTTGTACATAATGTTGCTGGAGCATTCAGAAAAGTTACTCTCATCCTGAAAACATACGGTACTAACTTACTGCACTCAGAAAACAGGCAAATAATTTTTTAAAGGGAAATTGAAAGGGTTCTATCATTTGTTTTAACAGTTATTAAAATTGTGACTCAGTTTGACAATGTTATATTAGGGCAGTCTCTGATCAATTCTGAAGTATCTATTTATTACAAAAAAATCTGCAAAGGGAATATTAAGGTCATTCTATTGTCCTTATAAAGATAAAGAAGATTGAATCCCATTAAAAACTTACTTGTTTCATTCCCTCTCATCAACTTTTTTTGTAATTCACTTAGAAAATTTCTTATAATTCATGTAAAATAGAAGACTTCTTAATTTTTTTCTGAATGATCTCTTGTGGAATGACTCAGCAATTAATTTACTAGAAACTGAGCTTTTTACTTCTTGACTTTTGTTCAGTTTTCAACATTAGTACTATACAACTTCATATGAGGAGCTTTAGTTAAATCCACTAGCAACCATAATGTTCCATATACAACACCCATATAGATGCCATATAATCTGCAACCATAGAAGTTTCAACTAGAGATAATGTGTCCACTTTCTCCTTGTTATTGTCCAAGGAATCTCCTTTCATGTAATCAGCTGTCCTTGTTGCCACCTTGTACTCATTAGAGGATACAAATGATTGGGACGGAGGAGTGAGGTCCCCAATGTGAGATTGCATCTAGGACTTCCTCTGTGAAGACTCCTTTATCATCTCCAAACTGCTGAAGATTGGAGAAATATAAGGTTATGAATGTGTTCTGTCACATGATGAGGAATTGTCATTTTGGGTGGGGTCATGTTTGTTGTTCCTGAAACTTTTCATATTGAAGTCATAAACATAATTCCATGGTTTATTTTGTCACAGAAAGTACATGACTTAAATACTGGAATGAAGGAGTATAAAGAAATTGCTGCCAAGTATATAAATGAACACCAGATGCTTTTTGGTATCTGTTGTTGCCCAACTACTAAAGAAGGTGTTCAGCAAACTCTGGCCTCTTTCAACACAGTAGCCTTGTTCAGAAGCCACATGCAACAGTTGCTCGTATATTTCAATGGAAGGCAAACAATAAAAGGTAAATAAAGGTAAACAAAGACTCCAGGAATGAAACAAGCAATTTTGAGTCTGGTTTTGACTTTGCTCTGTCTGGGATCAGGATTGTTACCCCTGCTTCTTTATTTCCAAAGGAAAATAAAGGTAAACAATAGAAGGTAAACAAAGATAAACAAAGACTCCAGGAATGAAACAGGCAATTTTGAGTCTGGTACTGTTTTCCCTCAAAAAGCTCATCAGTATTTGTCAGTATCACAGTATTTGAATTCATGAAACCATATTTTGAACACTGATTAGTGAACAAAAGCAGAGTTCACTCGACAAGATACTCAGCCCAAGTCTTGTCATTAAAGTTAGATGAGTTGAATCCTCATCATCAAAGGTATCAACTATGACCACAACATTGTAAATCTCTGAACTTTCTGCATTGTTGCTGAAGGAGTCAGGAGGAGTTTTAATTGTTAGGAAGGGAGTACCTAGCAGTTGAGGTGCTGGGGCACCTGAGAGGAGCAGCTAGAACATCCTTACTTTTAAAAATGAAAATAAATCATATATATATAATACATATATTTATTTATATAGACAGATATGGATATAGATATAATTTAATTCATATATATATATATAAAATTTATAATTCCCTAAAGAAATCCTTAAACATTTTTTTAAAGTATTGTGTTCCAAATTACATCTCTCTTCCCTTTAGACCTCCCTATTATATATATATATTATTGTTTTGCTGAGAATAGCTAAACCATTGACAGTTTTTCATCAATCAATATTGCTGTTGAAGTGTGTAAGTTTCTAATTCTGTTCACTTTACCTTGCATCATTACATGTAAGTCTTAACAGGTTTTTCTGAAATCGTCTTGCTTGTCATTTCATATAGCATAATACTATTCTGTTATAATTATATATACATGGCATGTTTAGCCATTCTCCAGTTGATGAACCCATCATTAAATCCTTTTTAATAAGTCATTCTAGAGGCGGCTAGGTGGTGCAGTGTATAGAGCACTGGCCCTGGAGTCAGGAGTACCTGGGTTCAAACTGGCCTCAGACACTTAATAATGACCTAGCTGTGTAGCCTTGGGCAAGCCACTTAACCCCATTTGCCTTGCAAAAACCTAAAAAAAATCCAAGTAATTCTAGCAATGTTTACCTTATTTTAATAGTTTTGGGTTGTATTTGTCAGTCAATCACTAGAAATTCTCCAGGCAATGTCAATTTCCTTCATGCTTCAAGGCCTAAAACTCTCTCATATTGATTAATGAAACTTTTATATTTCATTAGGAGGAACATATAATTTTTTCCATTTACTTCCTTAAAAGTTATGAATTGGACATTCTTTAGTCTTTAGATAAACTCATGTCTAATCTATACCCAATGAATGTGATATTGTTGTATGTATATGATACTAAGAAGATTAAAATAGCTCCTGCAAATTTCATCATTGATCCTATTTATAGTGAATTTATTTTGCCCTATAACTGACTCTATCTCTGAACTTAGTTCAACTGACTTGCAATGGGTAAAGTTTAGAAATCCATTACATTGTTCTATTCTTGCCTCAAGAAATTCTGCTAACTTTGGAGGATATGGTTTACTATAGAGGAATTTGGTCTAATAGTTTTACACCACCAAGCTATCCTTCAAGGGTGTCTGATTTGTTGTCCAAAGAAGTCTAGAACTTATCTTGGACCTTGCAAGTGAATGTAGTTAATAACCACTTCTTTATCATAGGAGGGACCAGATGAGTTTGTTGTTGGCTTCAATTCGCAACTTCCATCCAATCATGTTGTTCTCCATGCTTAAGCTACATAATCAGTCACGTTACCCTCAACTCTGTGATGTCACTCACCATGTTCTGCTCTTTTTTCTGTGCTCACCAAAACCTCTAAAGGGGGAGGGGCTCTGTGTTTTGCTTGGGGACTTTAACTGGAAATTGAGGTAACCATTGAACAATCTTATTCTCAGGTTTCCAGTCTTGATAATAAAATTTTACCATGTTCAGAAAAAATGTGCATTAGTTTACATTTTTGTTAATTTAACATACAATACTCAATAATGTGTGATACCTTATATGACTATTTTATGCATATATATATACCACATGGAAATCTTTAAAAGAAAATTTCACAACAATACTGGAGAGTCTCATTCAGGAAGGAATCTATTAGGCAGCCAGCATTTATGAAGCATTTATAGGCACTAGCCTAAGTACTGGAGATATAAAGAAAGGCAAAAACTAGTTCTTGTTTTTAAGGAGGTCAGTTTCATTCAGAGAGACACCATGAAAGCAATTATGATAAAAAATATGCAATATATATCTAGAGCAAAACGTCCTGAAATTAGAGACAGGAAAGAGGGGGGAAAGAATTCCAACCAGTAAAAACATATGGAGTAAGAAGATGGAATCTCTTCCTTGTGAAAGAGACAGGAAGGAAGTCAGTGTTACTGGATTGCATACTATGTGGAAAGGAGTAAGGTAAAAGAATATAGAAAAGATAAGAAGGATCCATGGTACGAAAGAATTTTATATTTACTATAGAGATAGTAAAGAGTCTCTGGAATTTGGAGGAAATGATCAGATCTGCACTTTAGGAAGATAAGTTGAATTGCTAAATTTAGTATGAAATAAAATGAAGAGAATAGTGAAGACTGAAGAACAGTCAGCAGACTAGCATAATGGTCTAGATATGTGATGATAAGGGCCAACCTCATGTTGATTTCAGTATCTGAGGAGAAAGGGGAAAGTGTACAAGATATGTGATGAAATTAGAACTGACAAAGCCTAACTGCTGATTAAATATGGGATAGGGGTGAGGTTGAGAGTGAGTTTTTGAAAATGACAATTAGTTCTTGGAAAAGTTGTTTTCCATGGGGATAGAAAAAAAATGCAAGCCACAAATAGAAATTGTTTAAATTAATTCTGCACCTGTTGTTGGATCTAGGCATCTCTTCTCTGCATCATGAGCTCAGCCCTCATCTGGACTCACTGGTGTCTCACCTCTGGACAGGGGAAATTCCTGTCTAGTCTCACCTTCCTTTTCCTCACTGTCTCCTGCACAGTAATACACAGCTGTGTCCTCAGTATTAGGGGAGTTCATCTGGAGATGTAACATACTGTTGGTATCATCTCTTGAGATGGTGAATCGACCTTTCACCGAGTCTGCATAGTACGTACTTCCACCACTACTAATGCTTGCAACCCATTCTAATCCCTTCCCTGTAGCCTGGCGGACCCAGTTCATCCAGTTTTTATTGATGATAAGTCCAGAAGCTTTGCAAGAGAGATGCAGAGAACTCCCAGGCTCTTTCACATCTCCCCCAGACTCCACCAGCTGAACCTCACATTGGACACCTATAAAAGAAAGGCATTGTTTTAAAATAAAGTTCTAAAGATTAAAATAATCACATTAAGTAACTACTCCATATTGTCCCTTCCTTTCCATAAAACTACCTTGGAAAATTGTCAGAAGGAAAATCCAGTTCAGTCTAAATTTCATGATGTGTTTCTAGGTTACTCCTTTGCATGGAAAGACACAAAGAGCTTGAGCTTGTCTCCCACAGATACCAGTATAGATTTCAGGCTGTTTTTATTACCAGTAGGGAGGGATCCAATTTGCATGTCTTGTTCTATTCAAAAAGAGAAAGAACTCTTTCTTCCTCTCAGTGAGAAGTCTCTTTCCTGAGTCTCAGAGTAAAAATTCTCCAAAGAACTAGGGAATGTTGGTGATACTTGAGCCTCCCTGAGTTCAGTGTGAGATAGATCATCCCCTCCTCTCATTTTAACAACTCTTAAACAACTGGATCTCATATAGTAGGCCTCTCTGTGTTCCTAATACAGTTCTTATCAATCCAAGTCCCATTTCTGATTGTTAATGACTTTCAGAAGTCTGGCATTTCCTATGATCAGAAGACTTAATCTCTTTTATGATTTACTTTCTTTTCAGGGTCTCTTGTCTTAATGCAGGTGTCTTGGCACCTCCACTGTCTTCTGACACTACTTTTTGTTTCCTTGGGTTACATTTTACCTGGGTTATTTACCCACAATTCCAGCTACAATCCCCCACTACACTGCTTGGATCATATTTCTTATTTCTCTCTTCCAGATGGACGAATTAAGTTATAAAAGTCATAGTACACATTAAAAAAATTGCAAAATCTCCTCCAACAAATTTTTTTCCTATTTGATTGGAAAGAGAATCTGTTATCTTCTGTGCCACTGACATAATAATCTGATGCATGAACAGTTATGGCTCAGATCTCTATCAGATGATCCTCCTATTTTAAGAACATTCACTCTCATCAGCCACAATATCTAACTCTGCTGCCACCTGCTGCCACCTGATGCCACTTTAATTATATACTCAGGAATATTTTTTCATTCTCCCACTTTTATTTTTTCCTTTCTTGTTTCTTTCTTCACTCCTTCCTTCCTTCCTTCCTTCCTTCCTTCCTTCCTTCCTTCCTTTCTTTTTGCTGAGGAAGATTCATAGTTTCAGGGCCTAATCTCTTAAGAGATCAAGATTTGAAGATCATCATAATTTTATAGGATTTAATTCAGTGAAAACAACAAATAAAAACTAATTAAAATCTAATAACCCATATTATTGTCATTACTTTTGAGTTGTTCCCTTCTTTCTCTATTATTTACTACATTAAGGCAAATTATAATACAATAGAGTTGTGAACAGAGTTTGATAACTATAGAAAAGTTCATATAACTATTCTTCAATGCTGTGCCCATAAAGCATTGTTTTAAAAATGCTAGCATAATAGTGAGACTTTTTGATTTTTCCCATTTTCAGGCACAAAGTGATCAGGGTATTTGTCCTATTTATAGGTAGAAAAGTTTTTTAGTTAACATGAGTATTTGAGGTCCTTGATCATATGATGAAGGCAACTGATGCCATATGGGCAATGTTTGGATTAACCCTTCTGCTCAGATTGACATTAAAAAGCAATCTAGTTACCCCTGAGAGGTGAGTCAGCTCTGAAGTCAGGAGTTGAATTAATAAAAAAGCAGGCCAAAGAGAATACAATTTTAAGACCTTTACAGCAAAGATACTGTTCCCATAAAGAGCAGCATGGACATTTCACAGTAGACTAAAAGAAGTTGGGATATTGAAGTGTTAGACTTGACCATGTTTATTCCTTACATATATCTTTCAGACAGTATACTCTATCTATATATGTTATTCCCATCGACTCTCTGGGAAAGTATATTTTGTGTTGATACTTGAAAAGTTACTGCTATTACCTTTGTATTTGCTTTAAACTAATTTTGTCAACTAGATTGGGCCCATGAGTTTGGACTCACTACCTGGAGCTGTTGAGCCCATCTGACCTGTACAAGTGGTTTGGAAAAATAGACCAAGAAGGAGGTGCTATTTTGAAAACTGAACTCCAGAAAAAAATTTCTTAGATTTCTTTCAATTGGGATTTAAAGAAATTTGTTATCAACATCTGATCAGATATTCCAAATCATGTAACCAACAGGAGAAAGGAATCTCTAATCTCTCTAGTCCTCACAACTTCTCAAATGTTTTCAAAATAAAAGCAATACATGAAAAGTAAAACAATTTCATCTGTCAGCATCATCTAAGCAGGAACTAAGGTAAAAACTAAATAACTAACAACAGAAAAGACTTATTATTCCCAATACCTCACATTATCACCCAGAATTCCTTCACACCCATCCTTATAAACCTGGAGGGTGACTTACAAGCAAAGACAATTCTACCCATTCCAGACTTTGCAGCAGAGATGTTGGCATAGAAAATCAGATTTTTTTTTTTTGTTCTCTTTGGAGTGCTACAGCAGTACTTAATTAGAAAATTAAGGAACAGAAGGAACTGAAGTACTAATCCAGAATGTGTGTGTGATAACCCAGGTCTGAATGAAAAGGTCCTGGAATCCGCCTGGAGGTATTTTCTTCCTCCAGAAGTTGTGTGACAAGTTAGAAAATAACACAAGAAGAAGCCAAGACACCTTACTGGTTCAGAAATTAGAGAATCTAGGATCAAAGTAGAAAATATCAGAAGGTAAAGAATAATGAAAAAAATGAAGTAACAAAAGATCTCAGTAAGAAGAAAACTCTGAGACATTGAAGATAAGCAAATAAAGCAATAAGAAAAATATTAAAAACTGAAGGTAAGATAGTCCAAAGAACATCTAAATGATACTGAATCATAAATAAATATTTCAATAGAAATAAAAATTAATCAATACATGATATGGCATAAGATTCTGTGGATATTCAAGTTCCTGGCACTAGCAGATTATGTAATGGTACAAGAAAGAAATAAGGGTTTAGAAAACTGACTTTATCTCCTGCAAAATGAGCATGACTAACAACATAGAGAAAATCAAATATATGCTAGCAAATTCTGCAGAAGAAAAAAGTGATAGGGTATGAAAATATTCAAAAGTAAAGAAAAATCTGGAAGGAGAGTAGCAAAACTTAATAACATTAGAGGAAAGCATGATCTCTATATAAGAAAATAAATTACTATCTAAGTCTGCATGTGAAAAAAATGCAAATATCAAAGACTACAGATAACACAAAATAAATATGACAAGTCAGAAAACGTTAACCTCAAAAATGCAAAAAATAAATTTTAAAAATGTCTAAACAATGAAACGAAATTTCCTGGAGTTTGTCACTTGAATTTCTTTTCTGGAATTGATCCAAGAGCACTTTTAATTGGTACAATTTCCTCTTCTTCTCCCCAGAAACTCTACCTATAATACACTGATATATGTGCGTGTGTGTGTGTGTGTGTGTGTGTGTGTGTGTGTGTGTGTGTGTGTGTGTGTGTGTGTGTGTGTGTGTGTGTAGGAGAGGGATTTTTTGCTTTTGAAAATCCCTGTGCTTTCTATGTTTGCCCTGTTGTTTGTTCTCTTTGATGGGAACAGGATATGTGTGTGAACATAGATGAAACAGTACCTTCTCTAGTTTACTTCTTTCAATAACAACCAATGTTGGGAAATAAAAAAATTCAGAAATTCTAGGCAGTTTCCTTCTATACTTTTATAGAAGTGCTTTACTTTAACCTGCTATAATGTCTCCTTGCCATAGCTTTGTTCATGCTATAAGGACATATTGTTGTTCAGTCATATCAGTTGCATTCAAATCTTTGTGACTCAATTTTGGGATTTTCTTGGCAAAGATCTTGGAGTGGCTTGTCATTTCCTTCAACAAATTTTACAGAAGAGGAAATTGAAGTAATCAGGATTAAGTGATCTGCCCAGGATTAATTTTCTGAGGCCAGATCTGACCTCATGAAAATGAATCTTCCCGATTGTTCTAACCCCTGTGCAATCTAACTTCCTGTATATGTATGTATACATACAGCTTTTATGTATGTGTGCTAATACATATGTATGTGCACTTCTCTCTCTCTCTCTCTCTCTCTATATATATATATATATATATATATATATATATATATCATTCCCCAATAGATAATTGTTAAGCGTTCAAAACCTATGAACAAAGAAGATTGTTCTCAGATTGTTCAGAAGATTGTTCTCTTCTTCTCAGAAGAATTAAAACTATTAATTAAAAGAATTTAATGAAGTTAAAACTATTCATTAAAATAACTTAAAACTAATTAAAATAATTTAAATCAATAACCATATGAAATAATGATCCAACTTACTAAAATTAAAAACCAACTCCTGGAGTTCAGTAAAGATGAGAGAAGATGGTAATAGTGCATGTTGTAGAAAGATAAGTATTGTTGATAGAGCTCTGAATATGTAAGAAAAATAGAATTAATAACTCTGCTTGCCTCAGTAACTCATTTGCAAAATGAATTTGAGAAAGAAATGGCAAATCACTCCAGGAACTCTGCCAAGAAATCCCATAGGAATTCAAGAAGAGTCCTGACCCAGCTAAAAAACAACTTGACAAAACATAATAAAATATCTATGCCCTTTGAATCAGAGATTCTACTACTAGATTTACTCTCAAGGATGTAACTTATAAGAAAATTCCATAGATACCAAAATATTCACAGGATCCTAAGAAAAGTAGTTGGAAATGTAGTAGATACCTTTCAAACAGTGGAGGGATGTAAGTGGAAAACCTAAGCAAATTATGGCACACAAATATTATATGAAACAAAACACATGATAACTACAGAAATATGGAAATATTTATATGATAGTATATAGAGTGAAATATGCAGAATCAAGAAAACAATACATACATACATGCAACTATAACAATGAAATAAAAGAACAATAAGCAAAACTATTAACATGAATGTTGTAAAAGTGCAACAAATGATCATGGTCCAAAGGATAGCTTCTCTACCTCAAAACTTTGAAGTGGTGAAAGATTTATGAGTATCATACTTTACATATATTTTAAGATTTATTTTCTATTTGATTAGCCTTGCTGATTTCTTTTTTCTTTAAAAATATAATTTGCTATGCATGATGGTTCTATGGGAGCTGCATTCAGAGTAAGAAAAATGTAAAAGCAATATAAGGGTAGTGTGTGTGTGTGTGTGTGTGTGTGTATGTATGTGTGTTTGTATGTGTATTTCTCATCTACTCATGTAGATTAGGTGTGTTCACATGTTCTTTCTATATATGTCTTATAGGAAAGCTTTTTTAAGAATTTATGCTTTATTGAAGTAAATTCAAATAAAAAAGTGTGTGATATTTTAATAATCTTGGAATACACACACACACACACACACACACACACACATACACACAAGTAATTTAGAACTCCCAATGAATGTTTTAGTCTATAATCAAAGACTTCTATAATTCCAAAGTTTTTATGAATTAAATTGAAAAACTAGTAAAAAGAATTGTTTATTGAAAAACAGACACTTAAATGGAAAATTCAAAAGTGTTATGGATTTATTAAAGACTATAAAAACATATTACAAATTAACAAAAAGAGAAGAAAACTGAACCATTGTTAGTACAGTATTTTTTATAAACTAAAGTGTTGCAAATGGGATCCTGACTGGAGAGATGATATTTCCTAGAAGGAATGTTTATAAGTGGATCTGACTATAAACTATTTTACATACTCGATCCAAATTTATGTTTTCTCTTTTGTGTAGATTCTTCAGAAAATGAACTTAGTATTTTACACACCTAATATAAATTTTCTTAGAAACACTAGACAATTTTTCTTTGAAAATATCTGTGAACTAGTAAAGCCAAACTGGCAGAGTGAAGGTAGGAATTCCCACAAGCTCTCCCCCAGATAATTCCAAATACCTTTAAATAGTAAAATTTCTAGCTCAAGAAAAGTTGGAAGATGTGCGGGAAAGGTCTGTTACACTGAGGTTAGAAAACAGGGCTACACAGCTTGGGTGTCTCCATAGAAAACCAGCTCCAGCCATCTAAGAACAACCCTCAGGGCACCTGGATCCCTGGGGTTCCCTGAGTCTATTGAAACAAGGTGGTTTCCAGACCTCTCAACCCAGCCATTTCCAAAAACAACTTGGAAGGTCAGTGGGAAAACTCTGCCACATTAAAGTGAGCACAAAGCACAGACCAGCACTGGCCCCAATGCAGCCCTGGATCCAGAAAGCAGGAGCAGGCCTATGGACCTACCCAGCTGGGAGGCACCCACCAGCTGCTTCCAAAGCATGAACAATAAGAGGGTCAAAGGAGATTGCAGCAGTCTCTCTCTCTCTCTCTCTCTCTCTCTCTCTCTCTCTCTCTCTCTCCTATCTATATCTCAGGCAGTATTCTGTGACTTTGCCCATACTCAGATCTAGGTGGAAGCCTGGGTCCCAGTCTCAGGAAAAAGGACCTTTACTGCCTTACTGGAGTGTGAACCTTCCTCACAATTCCAGGGCAGAGGGGAGTGCTTGTGATTATCTACAGACCAAATCACAGGCCAGGAGGTCAATGAGAGTCTCTCATAAGACCTTGAAGGACTTGAGGTCCTTGTGAGGTGTCACTAAAATTAGCATCAAAAAACCCTCAAAGCCTCCACCCTGGAAGCAGAATCTCACCTTAACAAAGACTTAAAATTATGTCTTAAGGGGTAGCTAGGTGGGACAGTAGATAGAGCACCAGCCCTGGAGTCAGGATGACCTGAGTTCAAATGTGACCTCAGACACTTAATAATTACCTAGCTGTGTAACCTTTGGGCAAGTCACTTAACACCCCAGTGCCTTGTGAAAACAAAAATAAAAAAAAAAACACAAACAAAATTAAAATCTAACCATAGACTTTGGCCCTATGGAGTATCAAAATACACAATCAGAAGATAACAAAGTTTCTGTATCCAAAACCCCCAAGAAAAATATGAATTAATCTCAGGTTATGGGAGAGCTCAAAAAACTTTGAGAATCAAGTAAAGGAGGTAGAAGAAAAACTGGAAAAAGAACTGGGAGTGATATGGAAAATCATGAAAACCAAGTCACCAGTTTGATGAAGGAGATACAATAAATACTGAAGAAAATATCATTTTATAAACCAATTTAGGCCAAACAATCTTTAGGAGAAAAATACCTTAAAAAGCAAAATTGATCAGATAGAAAAAAAAAAGAGATATGAAAGCTCTGTGATGAAAATAATTCCTTTAGATGAAGAAAGGAACTAAGGGAAGTCAATGAATTTGTGAGAAATCAAGAAAAAATAAAACAAATAAACCAAAAGAATGAAAAAACTAGAAGAAAATATAAAATTTATTGGGCTACCTAAAAGTGATGATGAGAAAAAGAACCTAGACTTCAGTTTTCAAGAAATAATCCAGCAAAATTGCCCTGATATCCTAGAGGCACAGAGTAAAATAGAAATTGAGGGAATCCATTGATCATTTCCCAAATTCCAGAACTCTCAAGTCAAGAAGAAAATATTACAAGCAAACAGAAAGAAATAATTCAAATATTGTGCAGTATTTGGACAACACAATATTTAGAGGCTTCTATATTAAGGACTTGTAGGGCTTGGAAAAGGTTATTCCAGAAGGCAAAAGAATTTTGATTATAACTGAGAATCAACTACTCAGCAAAACTGAACATGCTCTCTCAAGGCAAAAGATGGACATTCATACTTTTCTTTTGAAATGACCAGAACTGAGCAGAAAGTTTGATCTTCAAGTTACAGGAATCAAGTAAAGCATAGAGAGGAGTAGATGGGAAGGACTAATTTTGAGGTATTTAATGATCTTGAACCATGTGTAATGGGAAGAAGATACTGATAACTCACATGGACCTTCTCATTTATTTTAACAGTTAGAAGGTGCATATATAGACAAACTCAGGTGGGAGTTTAATATGAAGGTATAATATGTGTAAACATTGAAATTAATGGTAATAAAGGAATGTGTTGGGAAAAATGGAAAGGAGAGGTAGAGAAGGCTAAATTATAACACAAGAAACAGGCAACGAAAAGCTTTTGCAATGGAGTGAAAGACAGGGAAGACGAGGGAGAATGAGTGAGCCTTCACTCTCATCAGAAGTGACTCAGAGAGGAAATAACATACTCAATTGAGTATAGAAATTATCTCACCCTAGAGGAAAATAGCAGGGGAAAAGATGAAAGAAAGGGGATGGGGGGAGGGAAGGGAGCACATAAGGGATCAAAGAAAGGAAAGGATGTGATGAGGGTAGTCAGATACAATACACTTTTGAAGATGGATAGGGTGAAAAGAGAGAGAGAATAAAATAAATGAGTATGGGGAGGAATAAGATGGAGGAAAATACAGCTAGCAATAGAAAGTGTGGGAAAAATACTGAAGCAATTTCTCTGATGAACTTATGATAAAGAATGCTATCCATCACAAAGAAAGAGTTGATAGCTGAATACAAAGTGAAGCACACTTTTTTCTTATCTCACTTTATTTTTCATGAGATTATTTTTTATGTGTGTGTGGGGGTATGTTTACTTCTCTAAATGACTATTGTAGTAATATGAATGAAAATTTAAAAATAATAAAAAATAACTTAAAATAGATACGAAAGGGACATATTTAAATCTGACTTATTGGAAAGTATTAAGAGATATTTTATAGAGAAGAGAAGAGCATTCTAAAGATTAAATGAAATCTGAATTTAATATGTCCTATTGATAACTTCTACAATATTCTGACAGAAGTGGTATTTTTAGGAATGGATTTGTAGACCAATATGAATGAAAGTGTTACTCAAATTAATGCACAAAATGAACCAAAGTAATCCGAGGTTTGCTTAGCAGGATTTCCAGTCCATGCATCATGCTTCTTGGCTTCTCAAAATTATTCAAATTAGTGATATAAGTATAAAAGTGCTAAATGTGTTTTCTTTTAAATGAAAAAGCTAATTCCAAGTAAAATTCAGGAAGTGAACAAATCATCCAGGTTTATGATGAAATTGTTTTTCACAAAAAAAGAAGAGTCTTAACTTTTTTGTTTCATTTATTTACATTTATTTAAGAAAATATATTGTAAAAAAGTATATAAATCATATTAAGATGAATAATGTTTTTATCTTGCTTGATAATTTTTAAGCAAATAAGTAATCCCTGTGTGATTTTTTTTTCTAAATTTCATTTCATGCCATTATAAAACACATCATTTTTCTTGCTCTAGTATTTTTAAAAATTTGTTTGTGGGGCAGCCGAGATGGTGACAGGAGAAGAGCCTCTCTTAGGTACTCTCCCAATAATATTTCAAAACTCATAAAATAAGGACTCTAACTAAACTTTCAAGAGACAGAATCCACAGAGGGATCTAGTGAGGCAATTCTCCCATCCAAGGTAACCTGGAAAACAGTGGAAATGCTCTGCTTCACAGGGTTAGAAGGGCACCTCCCAGAGTGAAGGAACTTCAGCCACCTGGAGATAGCCCCAGGGTTCTGGGAGTCCCAGATTATGTAAAGTGGGGGCAGTTTCCTGGCCTACACCCTAGGAGCACTGGGCACAACTTAGAAGATCAGTGGGAGACCTCTGTGAGAGGGAGCACATGAAGTCCAGCCCTCAGGGCACTCAGTGAGCAGCTTGGCCATGGCAGCCAAGATCCAGGAAATGGAAGCAGGCTGAACCAGTAATCAGGAGCCCCCCTTAGCCTTGAGTGCTCAGCATATCCAAGGAAGGGGAGTGGAGAGAGACTTCTTAGGTCTGTCCTCTGTACCTGGAACAGGACTCTGGAGCTTTGACCACATTCAGATCCTGATCACAATCAAGGAACCCCAATAGAAGAGCAGCCCCCCCACCTCAGCCCTATGACAGATGGGTGCACTTGTGGTCATTGACAGACCAGGAGGGAAGACAGAGCTTCACACAGTGAGATCCTTGTGGTGGGGTGTGTGTCCAAATAATACTCAAAAGCTCAGGAAGCACCCCAAAACCAGGCACAGACTGGGGACATGAGTAAACAGAGAAAAAAGAGGAACACCATTGAGAATAAAATTGTCTATGATCCCAAGAAGGATCAAAATACTTAGTCTAAAGATGAGGAAGTACAAGGTTTTGCATCTAAAGACTGCAAGAAAAATGGAAATTGGGTTCAGGCTATGACAGAACTCAGAAAAGATTTTGAAAATCAAATGAGGGAGATATCAGAAAAATTAGGAAAAGAAATGAGAGAGATGCAGAAAAGCATGAAAAAGAAGTCAGCAGCTTAGTCAAGGAGAGCTAAAAGAATGCTGAAGAAAATAACATGTTAAAAACCAGCATAGGTCAAATGGATAAAACAGATTAAAAAAAAGTTATTGAGGAGAAGAATGCTTTAAAAAGCAGAAATGGCCAGATGGAAAGAGAGAGAAAAGCTCTCTGAGGAAAACAGATCCTTCACATGTAGAATGGACCTAAAGGAAGTTTCTGACTTTATGAGAGGTCAAGACACAATACTTCAGAACCAAAAGAATGAAAAATCAGAATGAAATGTGAAACATTTAAAAAACAACTGATCTGGAAAACAGATTCAGGAAAGATAATTTAAAAATTATTGGGATACCTGAAAGTCATGATCAGGAAAAGAGCCTTGACATCATTTTTAAAGAATTCATACAAGGAAAATTTTCCAGATATCCTAGAAACAGAGGGCAAAATAGAAACTGAGAGAATCCACTGATCTCCCCTAGAAAGAGATCCAAATGAAACAACCACAAGGAATATTTTAGCCAAGTTCCAGAACTCCCAAGTTAAAGAGAAAATATTACAAGCAGCCAGAAGGACACAATTCAAATATCGTGGAACTGCAGTCAGGATCACACAGGACTTAGCAGCAACTACATTAAAGGCTCATAGGGCTCGGAATGTAATATTCCAGAAGGCAAAATAGTTCAGAATGCAACCAAGAATCAACTTCCCAGCAAAACTGAATGTCCTCTTCCAGGGAAAAAAGATGGACTTTCAATGAACCAGGGGAATTTCAAATGTTCCTGTTAAAATGGCCAGAGCTGAACAGAAGGTTTGATCTTCAAATACAGGAATCAGGTGAAACAAAGATAGTGTAGGAGAAGGGTAAAATATGAGGCACTTAATGATGATGAACTACATGTATTCCTGCATAGAAAAATGATTCTGATAATACTCATAAGAAACTTCTCATTTAATAGAGCAGGTAGAAGGAACTTTTATAGACAAAGCATAGGAGAGAGCTGAATTTGAAGATATATTGTAAAATAGAGTCAATGGCAAAAAGGGAAATGTAATAGCAGTAAGAGAAAGGAGAGGTGGAATAAGCTAAGATATTTCATATAATAAGATTTTTTATTAAAATGAGCTATTGCAATGATATAGAAGGGGGAAGGCAAGGGGAGAATGAGGGAACCTTCGCTGTTATCAGAGATGGCTTAGAGAAGAAACTGAATATATATATATATATATATATATATATATATATATATATATATATATATACTCAATGGGGTATAGACATCTAGAGTAAGAAAGAGAGAAGGGGGACAGTGGGGAAGGGGAAAATGTGAGTGATGGAGGAGAAAGTAGACCATGGGGGAGAGTGGTCAGATATAACACATTCTCTTTTTTGCTTCTTGCAAGGGGCTGGGATTAAATGGCCTGTCTAGGACCACAGGGCTGGGTGGCTGCTGGGCCTTATGGGTGGTATGTGGGCTCGGGGCCTCTTGGTCCCAGGGCCAGTGATCAGTCTGCTGCACCACTCAGCTAAACTACAGCATATTTAAGAAGAGGGCCAGAGTGAAAGGAGAGAGAAAATATAGTATATGGTAGTGGGGAAGTACGAATGGAGGGAGATGTGATCAGCAATGGCAACAGTGGAAAAATATGGAAGTAGCTTTTGTGATGTATTTATCCTAAAGAATGTGATCCACCCGTGACAGAGCTGGTGGTTTTTGAACACAAACTGAAGCACATTTATTATTTATTATTATTATTATTATGATGATTATTATTGTTATTTGGGGGTATGTGGCAGATGGGTGGCTTGCCCAGGGCCACAAACAGCTGGATGATTGTTGAGTGTCGAGGCTTGACTTGAGCCCAGGTGCTGCTGACTCCAGGGCTGACTCTGTCCACTGTGCCACCTAGCTGATCCCTTTTTATTGTTGTTGTTGGTATTATTATTATTACTATTTTATTTTACTTTATTTTATTTTATTATTTAATTCTTTTTGTTTTGCAGGGCAAAGGGGTTGGTGTGGCTTGCCCAGGGTCACACAGCTGGGTGATTGTTGGGTGTCTGGGGCTGGATTTGAGCTCTGGTGCTCCTGACTCCAGGGCCAGTGCTCTGTCTACTGCGCTACCTAGCTGCCCCTTTTATTATTATTATTTTTAAATTTAATTTTAATTTTTTCCTCTTTCCTTTACTTTATTGCTCATAAGGTTCTATATTTTTGGGGGGAGGGGTGTCATGTTTACTCTTAAACAAGAATATTTTAGTAATGTTTAAAAAATCATTTATACAAAAATTAAAATTAAAATTAAAAAAAATTTGTTTGTCGAATTCCTTTATTGTCCATAGAACAAATACTGTACCTTTTTGAATATTTCATGGAATTCATTGAGTTCAGCATTCCTTATCTCTTCCTGCCATTTGTCATGGTTATTTAAAAAACTACATATGTGTTGTTTGAAAAATATTTTTTTTAGAAAAAATAAACTCCAAATTAACAGGATTTCTAAAGCAAAATAATAATAATAATAATAATAATAATAATAAACTTTAAATACTTCCTTTGATACTTTTCCCAAGGGAAATGATTCCTGATAGGGAAGAGTAGAATATTGGATCCATGAGCCTGGTTGCTCTGCTGACTGTAAGAACAGAGTGAGATTATAACCTTCCTAGCCTGAAAGTAATAATGCTCATTAAGCAGCCAAAGCAACCAAAGCAGCATTGACTTCCAAATTACACCGCTGATTTATATTGAACTTGCAGGTCACTCCCTTTCTTATATTCTCACATTTCTTAATTATCTTCTCTCTCTAAACATGCCTTTTTGTGTTTCTGAAATTATTTTTCAACTATGTGACTACATTCATTTTTTTTGAATTTCACATTATATATAACGCAATGAGCTAATCTATCATGATCTTTTGAATATTTGCTCTATCTAGTTTGTTAGCTAAGCCTCTCAGTTTTATCTTCAAGTTATTGAAAAATATGTTAAATAGCCCAAGGAAAAGCAACAAGCCTTTCAAAACTTCATTAGACAATTCTAGCCACGTTGACTTTGAACCACTGATAATTCAACCACCCAGCTCTGGATCTATCTGACTACTTTATAATATAATCCATAACTTAACAAATTTTTCACAAGAATAGTTTGAGATTATCAAAAATTTTGTTAATTATATTTAAAGGTATATCCCCAGTACTACTCCTCTACCTGTGTATTAATCTTGTCAAAAATGGAAATGATATTAATTTATAAGATCTGTTCTATATGACCATACTGCATCTTTGTAATCACAGTTTTCTTTTTTTAGATATGATGCCAAAATCTAGTACTCTACCCAGCATGCATCACTTCCACTGAAGGAATTAACACTGGACTTCAAAGCCAAGATGATGGAGAAATTCCAGAAAGTTGTCTGAATTCTCCCAGTTTCCCTCAGAAACTATGTTAAATCAAGCCTCTGAATGAACTCTAGAGCCAAAAAAATCCTCAAACAAAATGGAGTGAAACAAATTTCCAGTTTAAAATAACTTAGATTTTCAAGGGCAAGTTATGTGGGTTTCTTAGACAATGCATAATTTAGCAACTGAGGTCCTTCAGTCCTGTCCCAGAAGGTTAATTGCATAAAAGACCAACTGTGAAGCCTCTAGCCATAGAACCAAAGGCAAAATTCAACCCTGGAACCCCAGCAGAACAGGTATGACTAGGTCAGACCACTCCAGTTCAGTAAACATGCCACAAACAACTTAAAGCCCAGAATGTAAAGTCAGTGACCAGGCCCAGGACCCCAGCACAAGAAGCTTGTGGCGGTTTCACCCAGTAGAACAAAGCTCAACTTTAAAAATCATGAAATAGACTGAAAAATGTGTAAGAAACAGAAAAAAGCTTTGACAAAAAAATTACTATGCTTGACAGGGAAGATTAAGACACAAACTCAAGAGGGCAACATTGTCAAAATGCCTACATGTGACCACAAAGGGAAATAGGAATTGATCTCAAGCCCAAAAGGTCTCCTTGGAAGAGCTCAAAAATGATTTTAAAAATCAAGTAAGATAAGTAGAAGAAAAATATTGGAAAAAGAAATGAAAGTTAATGAGCAAAATTATGAAAATAGAATCAACAGGTTAGAAAAGAAATTACAAAGACTAATTGAAGAAATCAACTCCTTAAAAATAATATTGACCAAATGGGAAAAAAATCTACTGAAGAAAACAACTCCTTAAAATGTAGAACTGGCCAAATGGAAAAGGAGATAAAAAAGTTAACTGAAAGAAAATATTTACTTTTTTCCCCCAAATTTATATTTTATTATAATTTTGAATTATATGTTATGAAAGTTTTTCATGTTCATCCACATGCATATGCATATTTTTAAGTTACATTATTTTCTTCCACCCTCCCTTCCCAGCCCCCTCCCCTCAACAGTAAACAGTCTGGTGAACATTGCACATACACATGTGTGTTTATATTGTTTACAGATAAGTCACTTTCTGAATGAGGAATTAGTATTAAGGTAAAAGAAAGGAAATCATGAGATAGGAAAGAAAAACATAAGAAAACATTTAAAAAGTGAATGTAGTGTTTATTCTGATTCTGTAGGGATTTTTTTGTTTTGTTTTGTTTTTCTTACCCTGGATGTGGATAGTATTTTTCCATAGCAGGTCTCATAGGGTTGTCCTAGCTCTCTGAACGGCTGAGAAGAGCTGCATCCATCAAGGTTCATCAACTCACAATGTGTACAATGTTCTCTTGGTTCTGCTCTCTTCACTCAGCTTCTCTAGAGTTCAATCATTCATGGTTTCTTATAGAATAATAGTACTCCATAACATTCATATACCATAACTTATTCAGTCATTCCCCAATCGATGGACATGCCCTTAATTTCCAATTCTTTGTCACTGCAAAAAGGATTGCTATGAATATTTTTAAATGTGTGGGACTTCTCTCATAATTTATAAGAAAATAATTCCTTAAAAATTAGAATTAGACATTTAGAAGCTAATTACACTGTGAAGCAGCAATAATTAATAAAACAAAAATCAAAAGAAAAAATAGAAGAAAATGTAAAATATCTCATTGGAAAAACAATTCACTGAGAAAATAGATCCAAGAGAGATAATTTGGGAATTATTGGACTCTGTGAAAACCATGATTAATACAAAAACAAAAACAAAAAAACCCCAAGTCTAGACAGTAATTTTCAAAAATTACCAAGGAAAGCTTTCCTGATATTCTAAAACCAGAGTATAAAATAGTAATTGAAAGAATTCATTGATCACCAATGAAGAAAGAGATTCCAAAATGAAATCCCTGAAGAATATTGTAGCCTATTCCAGAATTATTGGGTCAAGGAGAAAATGCTGCAAGTAGACAGAAAAAAATAATTAAATTATCAAGTCACCACAGTCAGCATTACACAGGATTTCTACATTTTATTACATTGTTTGCTTTCAGGGAAAAAGATAGATTCAATGAAAAAAGTGACTTTCATATTTTTCTGAGGAAAAGAGCAGAGCTAAACAGAAAATTATTCTTTAAAAACAAGTCTCAAAAGAATCATAAAAAGTCGAACAAGAAAGAAAAAATGCTATTATATGAGGATTAACTCTTTACATTCCAAAACAGGAAAATGATACTGGCAACTCTTGAGAACTATGGCTTTTTTAGGGTAGTTAGAACGCATGTACACAGACAGAGGGTGTGGATATAAGTTGATTTTGATGGGAAGACTTAAAAAATTAAGAGGAGGGGAAAAAAGGGTTGTAATGGAAGAAGAGGAAAGGGGAGCAGCAAAAGGAGTACATAAGACATTATATTAGAAGGAAAGAAAAATTCTAACACTGCTGCATCATTGGTGAAGTTATGAACTGATGCAACCATTTTGGAGAGCAATTTGGAACTATACCCAAAGACCAATCAAATTGTACATACCCTTTGATCCAACAATACCACTACTAGGTCTGTATCTAAAAGAGATCATACAAAAGTGAAAGATCCCATATGTACATTTATAGCAGCTCTTATATGGTGGCAAAGAACTAGAAATTTAGAATGACTGAATAAGTTGTGGTATATGAATGTAATGGAATACTCTTATGCTATAAGAAATTATTAGCAGAAAAATTTCAGAAAAACCTGGAAAGAAATATACAAATTGATGCTTAGTAAAATGAGTAGAACTCACTTATACACCATATTATACACAGTAATGGTAACTTTGTGCAATGGTCAACCATGACTGACTTAGCTCTTCTCAGTAATAGAATGATCCAAGAAAATTCCAAGAGTTGTTCATTGAAAATGTTAATTATGAGGGATCAGAGCCAAGATGTCAGTGGGAAGGCAGGAATTCCTGGAAACTTTTCCCCCCAAATCTCCAAAAGACATCAAATTATAACTCTAGACAAAATTTAGAGGGACAGAACCCACAGAAAGGCTGAGTGATACAATTTTCCAGTCCAGGATAACTTAGAAGTTCCACAGGAAAAGTCTGTTCCACTAGGACCAGGGGTTGAAAAGAGCCGCAGTGTAGCCATCGCCACAGTGCAGCTGGGCCAGAGCAAACCAGCTTCAGCCTACCAGAAATATACTGTGGGGCACCTGGGTCCCTGGAGGTACCTGGGTCCGTGGCAGAGGGGACAGTTTCTAGACTTCTTAGCTCAGGTATCACTAGGGACAGCTTGAAGAGGTGGTGAGATAATTCTGCCACACCCAAGTGAGTGTGGAGTGCCAGCCCCAGAGCAGCCCTCTGGTGAGAATCTGCAGCGGGAATTGGTGGAGCTACCAGAACTTCCAGAGTTCCCAGCCCACAGATGGGAAGGAGGTGAGGGGAGATTGCAGAGGCCTCTGCTCCACTTGGGGGTAGGACTCTGCTGTTTGCCCACACTCAGATCCAGGTTGCAGTTTAGACCCCCCATACTACCATGCCAGAGCAGGGAACCCTCCTCACAGCTCCAAGGCAGAGGGGAGGGCCTGTGGTCAGCCACATACTAGAGCACAGGCAAGAGAGTAGTCAGTCTCTCATAAGACCTTCAAAAAATTGAGGACCCTGTGGTGTGTCTCAACTCCCCTCACCCCCAAAACAACCTTTGGAAGTGTGGTAAATCAGTCATAGGTCAAGGAAATGAGCAAACAACAGAAAAAGAAGAATCTAACTGTAGAAAATTACTTTGGTCCCATGGAGGATCAAAATACATGTTCAGAAGATGACAAACTTGGAGCTTCTGTATCCAAAGCCTCCAAAAGAAATAGAAAATGGGCTCAGGCAATAGAAAAGTTCAAAAAACACTTTGAAATGCTATTAAGGGAGATAGAGGAAAAATTGGGAGGAGAAATGAGAGCAATGCAGATAAATCATGAGAACCAAGTCAGCTGCTTCATAAAAGAAATACAAAAAAATACTGGAGAAAATAATATGTTAAAACCAGTTTAGGCCAAATGGGAAAAAAAAAACCAACCCAAAAGACAAATGAGGCAAAGTATGCTTTAAAAAGCAGAATTGGCCAGCTGGAAAATAAGATGAAAATGCTCTCTGAAGAAAATAACTTCATCAAATGCAGAATGCAACTAAAGAAAACTGATGACTTTGTAAGAAATTGAGAAACAATAAAACAATACCAAAGTACCAAAACTTAGAAAAAAATGGGAAATATCTCATTAAAAAAAAACTGACCTCAAAAATAGATCCAGAGGAGACAATGTGAAAATTATTGGGTTACCTGAAAGTCACAACCAGAAAAAGAGCCTAGACAGCAGAGGGTAAAATAGAATTTGAGGGACTTCACTAATCACCTCCTGAAAGAGATCCCAAAAGAAAAATTCCCAGGAATATTGCAGCCAAATACCAAAACTCTCAAGTTAAAGAGAAGATACTAAAAGCTGCCAGAAACAGACAATTCAACTACCATGGTTCTATAGACAGGATTACATAGGATTTGGCAGCATCTACATTAAGGACTCATAGGACTTGGAATATGATATTCCAGAAGGCAAAAGATCTTGGATTGCAACTAAGAATCAACTACCAGCAAAACTGAACATCCTCTTTCAGGGGAAAAGATGGGCTTTCAATGAAACAGGGGACTTTCAAACTGTCCTATTGAAACAACTGGACCTAAATAGAAAGCTTAATCTCCAAGATTCAGGTGAAGCATAGAAAAGGTGAACAAGATTGTGAGGAACTTAATGATGTTGAACTATCTTCCTGCATGGGAAGAAGATGCTGATAACTCATATGAAATTCTCATTTATAAGAGCAGTTAGTAGGAGCATATAGATATAGATATAGATATAGATATAGATATAGATATAGATATAGATATAGATATAGATATACATGCATATATATAGACAAGACACAGGAGGGAACTGAATATAATGATATAATATAGTAAAAAGATAGAGTCAATGGATGATATAGGAAAGTACTGTGAATAAGCGAAAGGAGAGGAAGAAAAGGTTAAGATATTTCATATAAAAGAGTCAAGCAGGGCAGAGCCAAGATGGCAACAGGAGAGGACTGTCTCTTAGTTGCTCTGTAGCAAAACTTATAAACCAAGGACTGTAACTACATTTTTGAGAGACACAACCCACAGAGGGATCCAGTGAGGCAATTCTCCAACTCAAGGTAACCTGGAAAAGGGTGGAAAGACTTGGCTCCATGGGTTGGGAGGGGTGGCTCACCAGAAGGGTGGTCCGCCAGAGCAAAGGAACTTCAGCCTCGCAGAGGCAGGCCCAGGGTGCTGGAAACTGTGGCTCAAAGCAATGGGGGCAGTTTCCTGACCTAAACCCCCTGGAGCACCAGGCACAACTTGGGGGAACAGTGGGGGAACCTCTTCCAGAGCGAGCATGTGAAGCCCAGCCCTCAGGGCAAACAGCAAGCAGTATGGCCAGGAAGCCCAGATCCAGGAACCAGAAACAGGCAGAGCGGTAAGCAGGAGTCCCCAGGGCATGTGCTCTGAACCTAGGGATGGGAGTGAAGAGAGACTGTTGAGCTCTGTCCTCTGTCCCTGGAACAGGACACTGGGGCTCTGACCACATTCAGATCCTGATCGCAGTCTATACCACCCCCATAGTACAGCAGGGTCCCCTCCACCTCAGCCCTGTGGCAGAGGGGGGCGCATATGGTCATTCACAGACCAGGAGGGAAGACAGAGCCTCACACATGGAGATCCTTGTGGGGGTATACCACTAATACTCAGAAGCTCAGAAAGCACCTCAAAATGAGGCACAGGCTGGGGAAATAAGTAATCAGAGAAAAAAGAGGAACACCATTGAGAAATACTTTGCATGTGATCCCAAGAAGGATCAAAACACTCAATCTGAAGATGAGGAAGTACAAGCTCTTGCATCTAAAGCCTTCAAGAAAAACAGAAATTGGGCTCAGGCCATGACAGAGCTCAAAAAAGACTTTGAAAATCAAGTGAGGCAGATAGAGGAAAAATTGGGAAAAGAAATGAGATGCAGGATAAACATGAAAAAGAAATCAGCAGCTTAGTCAAGAAGATCCAAAAATATGCTGAAAAAAATAACATGTTAAAAGGCAGCATAGGTCAAATGGATAAGACAGAGGAAGAAAAGATTAAGATATTTCATATAAAAGACTCAAGAGGGGCGGAGCCAAGATGGCAACAGGAGAGGACTGAGGAGAAGAATGCTTTAAAAAGCAGAATTGGCCAGATGGAAAAGGAGATAAGAAAGCTCTCTGAGGAAAGCAAATCCTTCAGACAAAGAATAGAACTCAGGAAGATTTTCTGATTTTACGAGAAATCAGGACTCAATTATTCAAAACCAAAAGAATGAAAAATTAGAAGAAAATGTGAAACATCTCATTGAATAACAACAGATATGGAAAACAGATTTAGAAAAGATAATTTCAAAATTATTGGAATACCTGAAAGTCATGACCAGGAAATGAGCCTTGACATCATTTTCAAAGAATTATTACAGGAAAATTGCCCTGATATCTCAGAAGCAGAGGGCAAAATAGAAATGGAGAGAATCCACCCATCTCCCTGAGAAAGAGATCCAAAAAAGCAACCCCCAGGAATATTATAGCTAAGTTCCAGAACTGCCAAGTCAAAGAGAAAATATTGCAAGCATCCAGGACACAATTCAAATATCATGGAGATGCAGTCAGGATAACACAGGACTTAGCAGCAACTACATTAATAGCTCATAGAGCTTGGAATATAATATTCTGAAAGGCAAAAGAGCTTAGAATGCAACCAAGAATTAACTACCCAGTAAAACTGAAAGTCCTCCTCCAGGGAAAAAGATGGACTTTCAATTAACCAGGGGAATTTCAAATGTTCCTGTCGGAATGGCCAGAGCTGAACAGAAGGTTTGATCTTCAAATACAGGACTCAGGTGAAACATAGACAGTGGAGGAGAAGAGGAAAATATGAGGGACTTAATGATGATGAACTACATATATTCCTGTATAGAAAAAATGATACTGATAATACTCATATGAGCCTTCTCATCTAATAGAGCAGGTAGAAGGAGCTTTTATAGATGAAGCACAGAAGAAAACTGAATTTGAAGATATATTTTGGTGTAAAAATGGAGTCAGTAGATAAAAGGGAAATGTAATGGGAGAAAGAAAAAGGAGAGGAGGAATAGGCTAAGATATTTCAGATAATAAGATTTTTCTTTATTACAATGAGCTATTGCAATGATATGGAAGGGGGGAAGGTGAGGGGGGATGAGGGAATCTTTGCTCTCATCAGAGGTTGCTAGGAGAAGAAACAGCATATATACTCAATGTGGTATAGACATCTGTAGTAAGAAGGACAGAAGGAGGACAGGGGGAAGGGGGGGAAATGTGACTTATGGAGAAGATGATGGACAATGGGGGGAGAGTGGTCAGATATAACACATTTTCCTTTTTACTTCTTGCAAGGGGCTGGGATTGGATGGTCTGTCCACTACCATAGGGCCGGGTGGATGCTGGGTAAGGGGTGGTATGTGGGCTTGGGGCCTCTTGGCCCCACGGCCAGGGATCTG
Organism: Macrotis lagotis; assembly: GCF_037893015.1. Classification (NCBI taxonomy): domain Eukaryota; kingdom Metazoa; phylum Chordata; class Mammalia; order Peramelemorphia; family Peramelidae; genus Macrotis; species Macrotis lagotis. The sequence goes on along the minus strand of NC_133658.1, from coordinate 439,690,764 downwards.
TCTGCTATGCCACTCAACTACTCTACAGCAGAGACAGAGTGAAAGGAGAGAGAAATATATAGTTCATGGTAGTAGAGTAGTATGAATGAAGGGACTTGTGATCAGCAATGGCAATGGTGGAAAAATATGGAAGTAACTTTTGTGATGGACTTATCCTAAAGAATGTGATCCACTCGTGGCAGAGCTGGTGATTTTGGAACACAGACTGAAGCACATTTATTATTATTATTATTTTGTGAGGGATGTTTCAGGGCAAATGGGACTGGGGGGCCTTCCGGGGCCTCACAGCTGAATGATTTTTGGTTGTCTGAGGCCGGATTTGGATCCGGGTGCTCCTGGCTCAAGGGCCAGTGGTGTGTCTCCTACCCAGCCACCCCTATTATTATCATTATTACTACTATTTTATTTTATTTTGGATCATTTTGTTTTTGTTTTTGTAGGGCAATGGGGTGGCTTGCATGGGGTCACACAGCTGAGTGATTGGTGGGAGTCTGGTGACAGATTTGGGCTCGGGTGCTCCTGGCTCCAGGGCCAGTGCTCCGTTCACTGCGCCACCTGGCCATACCTTCAATAATAATAATAATAATAATAATAATAATAATAATAATTATTATTATTATTATTATTATTATTATTATTATTATTAATTTTTAATTTTAATGTTTTCCTTTCACTTTATCATTTATGTAGGTATATATTTTCTTGGGAGGGAGGGGGCATTATATTTACTCTTAAACAAGAATATTTTAGTAATGTATAAAAACATTATTTGTACAAAATAAGAATAAAAAAATAAGAGAGTCAAGAAAAAGGTTTTGCAATGAAGTGGAATGGGGGAAGGTGAGGGGGGGAATGAGTGAGCTTTCATTCTCATCTGAAATGGCTCAGAGAGGAAATAACACACACACACACACATTTATTAGGGTATAGAGAAAAATGAGAGGAAAGGGATGGGATAAGGGGGATGGGGGAAGTAAGGGGGGAGTAGGTGATAGAAGAAAGGGAAGATCATGGGAGAGGGAACTCAGATACAACACACAAAGAACAGGGGAACAGGTGAAAGAAGAGAGAGAATATAATAAATGAGAGTAGAGAAGAATAGTGTGAGGTAAATCCAGTGAGTAAAAGCTGGGAAAATATTGAAGCAAGTTCTGAACAGACTGATCTACATTTTCTTTCCTCTCTCACTATTATTAAGGTTTCTCTATCTTTTTTGGGGTGGTGGTTTATGTTTACTCTCACAACAAGATTACTGTTTATTTTTAAGATTTTATTTATTTTGAGGTTTACAATTTTCCCACTAATCTTACTACCCTCCCTCCATCCCCCACAAAAGCCAATTTGTCAGTCTTTATATTATTTTCATGGTATACATTGATCCAAATTGAATGCGATGAGAGAGAAATCATGTCCTTAAGGAAGAAACAAAATATAAGAGGTAACAAGATCAGACAGTAAAATATCAGGTTTTTTCCCTAAATTAAAGGTAATAGTCCTCAGTCTTTGTGCAAACTCCACATTTGTTTCTCTGCATACAGATGGTGTTCTCCATTGAAGATAGTCCCAAATTGTCCCTTATTGTTGCACTGATGGAATGAGCGAGTCCATTAAGGTTGATCATTACCCCCATGTTGCTGTTAGGGTGTATAGTGTTTTTCTGGTTTTGGTCATCTCACGTAGCAGTGGTTCATGTAAATCCCTCCAGGATTCCCTAAATTCCAATCCCTCCTGGTTTCTAAAAGAACAATATATTCCCTGACATACACATACCACAGTTTGCTAAGCCATTCCCCAATTGACTTTTACTGGAATTCCAATTCTTTGCCACCACAAACAGGGCTGCTGTGAATATTTTGTACTAGTGATGTTTTTACCCTTTTCATCATCTCTTCAGGGTATAGACCCAGTAGTGGTATTGCTGGATCAAAGGCTATGCACATTTTTGTTGCCATTTGGGCATAGTTCCAAATTTCTCTCCAGAAAGGTTGGATGAGTACACAGTTCCACCAACAATGTCATAGTGTCCCAGATTTCCCACAACCCTTCCAACAATGATCATTATCCTTTCTGGTAATATTGGCCAGTCTGAGAGATATGAGGTGGTACCTCAGAGAAGCTTTGACTTGTATTTTTCTAATAATAAATGATTTAGAGCAATTTTTCATATAATTATGGATTGCTTTGTTCTCTTCATGTGTAAATTGCCTTTGGATATGCTTTGACCATTTGCCAATTGGGGAATGGCTTTTTTAAAAAAATAACTCAGTTTTCTGCATATGTTAAAAATGAGTTCTTTAACAACAAGATTATTGTAATAATATAAAATAAATAAACAAAAATATTTTTAAAAATAAAATGCTAATCTCTCCAGAGAAAGAACTATGAAATCTGAATGTATATCAAAGCACTTAACTTTTTGCGTTCTTTTTTTACCTTTTTGGTGTTTATTTTTCTGCTTCTTCTTCCACAATATGACTAAAATGGAAATATGTTTAGCATCATTGTTCATGTATAATCTATTCCAGATTACTTGCTGTCTTGGAGAGAGGAAAGGAGGGAGAAAATTTTGGAATTGAAAATCTTTAAACTTGAATGTTGAAAACTATCTTATTATATAATTGGGAAAAATGTGAAATCTACTCAGTACAATGACAGCCATTTTTCACTCCAAAGCAGTCAACCATATTGAAGGGACCCAGAGTTGGTATTGATCTTGGCATCACTTAATCCCATGTGGTAGTTTTCCAACATGGGAAAATGGAAATCATTGCTAATTACCAAAGAAATAGGGCTACGCCAAGCTTCATTCAGTGACATAGAATGTTTAATCAGTGATGCTGCAAAGAATCAAGTGGCAATGAACCCCACCAATACAGTTTTTGATGCCAAATATCTGATTAGTTGAAGATATGAATGTACAGTCAGGTAAAAAGGCTTGGCCATTCATAGTGTTGAATAATCAGGCAGATCTAAGGTCCAAATGGAGTAAAAAGGGAAGACCAAAAGTTTAACCCAAAAGTATCCTCTATGGTCTTTTTCAAGATGAAAGAAATTGCTGAAACTTACCTTAAGGAGACTTGTCACAATGCTTTACCAGGCTATTCAATGATTCCCAGTATCAGACCACTAAAGTTCTGAAAACATTGCTGATCTCAGTGTGCTCCAAATCATCAATGAGTTAGTTGCTGAAGCTATTGGTTATGGCTTGAACAAAAGGTTGGTAACCAGAGAAGTGTGTTGATCTTTGATCTTGGAGATGGTTGTTTTTGATGTATCCATTCTTTCCAATGAAGGTGGCATCTTTGATGTTAAGTCCACAGTTAGAGACACCCACTTGGGTGGGAAGAACTTTGACAACTATGTGATCAACCATTTCATTTCCAAATTCAAGCAAAAGCACAACCAGGACAACAGTGACAAGAGGGTTGTTATGCAACACTTGTGAATATACCTTCTGTTCCAGTAACCAGGCAGTATTTAGATTGACTCCCTTTGTGAACGAATCAACTTCTATATATCATTCTCCTGAGTCGTTTTCGGTGAATGCCGATATTTCCCATGGCACCCTAAACTCTGTGGAAAAGGCATTTAAAGTTGCCCAGCTATACAAATCATAACCTCATGGCATCATCCTGGTGGACAATTTCACTACCATCCCCAAAATCTAAGCTCTTCTGCAAGACTTCTTCAAAGGCAATGAACTCAAAAAGTGTATCAATCCTGATGAGGTTGTTACTTATGGTGAAACTGTCCAGAATGCCATTTTTTTTGGTCTGAAGATAAACCTGAGAATGTGAAGGATTTGCTGGTTTGGGATATCACTCCTCTTTCCCTTGGAATTAAAACTGCTGGTAGAGTGATGAAAATTCTTGTCAACAGCATTCTCACCATTCTCACCAAGCAGAAACAGATCTTTACCACCTAACAGCCCAGTGTGGTGATTCAGGTTTATAAAAGTAAGAGAGTCATGACAAAGGATAACAGCCTGCTGGGTAAATTTGAACTCATAGAAATCCCTCTAGTACCTTAGGGGTACTCCTCAGATTGAAGTGACATTTGATAATGATGCAAATGGCATTCTCAAAGTTTCTACTGTAGATAAGAGAATGAGTAAAGTGAACAACATCATCATCATCATCAGTGACAAAAGTCATCTGAGCAAAGAAGACAGTGCGCAAAGGATCCAGGAGCCTGAGAACTACAAGACTGAGGATAATAAGGAGAATGAAAAGGTGTTTTCCAAGAATTTCCCTGAATTATATGTTTCACTATGATGGCTACTATAGAGAATGAAAAAATGCAAAGCAAAATTGATAATGAAGAAAACAGAAGAACTTTGACAAATTTAATCAACTGACTGAATAAGAATCAGACTTCTGAGAAGGAATAATATGAATATCATCACAAAGAATTGGAGAAGATTGGGAAACTCATCATTAAACTGTAACCGAGTGTAGGGAAATGCCAGGAGGCATGACTGGTAGGTTCCCAGGGGGTGGAGCATCCCCATCTGAATCTTCTGAAATACAAAATGCATAATTTTGATTACATCAAATTTTAAAAGTATTGCAAAAGCAAAATCAATGTAATCAATGTTTGCAAATGTTTGGGATAGAATCCTCTTATCTCAAATATGATTCAAATTTATAAGACCTCAAGGCATTCCCCAATTGCTAAATGTTCAAAAGATATGAACAGAAAATTTGCACATAAGAAATTAAAACTATGCATGCATGATAAATTTTCTAATATGAAAAAAAGCTATAATTCACTGTTGATTAGAGAAATGGAAACTAAAACAACTTGGAGATACCCCTTCTTATCAGATTGGCTAATATGACAGAAAAGGAAAATGATAAATAATGGAAAATTTGTGGAAAAACTGGAATACTAATGGTTTGTTGGTGTGGTTGTGGACTGATCCAACCATTTTGGAGAACAATTTAGAACTTTGTCTAAAGGGCAATCAACTTATGCATCAACAACACTGCTAGATCTTTTCCCCAAATTCAAAAAAGGAAGAGAACCCACACGTTCAAAAATATTCATAGCAGCTCAGTTTGCATTGCCAAAGAATTAGGAATTGAAGGAAGGTCATTCAGCTGTAAAATGACTAAGTTGTTGTATATGAATGTAATGGAATACCCTTGTGCTCTGTGAAATGATGAGCAGGTGGATTTCAGAGAAACCAGGGAAGCTATATATGAACCACTGCAGAATGAAGTGAGCAGGACCAGAAGAACATTGTATATAGCAACAGCAATGCTGTACTATGATCAACTAGGACTGACTTAGTTTTTTCTCAAGATGATACTGATCCAAAGCTCATGATGGAAAATTATTTCAACATACAGGGAAATATAGCGAATCTGAATGGTGATTTAAGCTTATTATTTTCACTTTTGTTTGTTTTTTGTGACTTTTCCCTTTTCTTGTTTCTTCTATCATAACCTAACCAATGTGAAAATCTGTATATAAGCTATATCAGATTGCTTGTCATCTTGGAGAGGGGGATGAAAGGGAGAGAGGATTTTTTCATTAATTCCTTGATATTCTTGACATTTTGTTGTTCTGGGTGAATTTTGTTGTTATTTATCCTAGTTCTGTAAAATAGTTTTTTGGTAGTTTGATTCGGCACTGAGTAAAGTAATTTAATTTGGGTAGAATTGTCATTTTAATTCTGTAAGCTTGACCTAACCATGTGCATATGCCATTTTTCCAGTTGTTTGGTTCGGATTTTATTTTTTTAATTATTTTGTAATTGTGTTAATATAGATTCTGAGTTTATCTTCAGAATTAAATTTCCAAGTTTTTTTTATTGTTGCTGATGGCTACAGTTATTTTTAGTGGAAATTTCTTTTTATCTCCTGCTTTTGGGTTTTATTGGTCATGAATAGAAATATTGATGATTAATCTAAGTTTATTTTTTTATCCTACTACTTTGTGGAAGTTGTTAATTGCTTCAAGTAGGTTTTTATTTGACTTTAAAGGGTTCTCTAAGAACACCATCCTATTATCTACAAATAATGAGACTTTTGTTTCCTCATTGCCTCTTCTTTTTTTATTTTGAGTTTCTGCCTTTTTTATTTTTAAATGTTTTTTCCTTTCTCATTTTTTAAATTTTCTTTTTCCAATTACATGTTATGAAAAGTTTTCAGTATTCAACCATTTGCATATTTATAAACTACACATTTTTCTACCACCTTCTCTTTCCATCCTTCTCTCAATGGCTAACAGTATAGTAAAAGTTGTACCTATACATTTGTGTTTAACATGTTTACATCTTAGGCATTTTGTATATGAGGAATTAGGACTAAGGGGAAAAAAGAAAACCATGGGAGAGGAAGGAAAAATATAAGAGAAGCTTTTAAAAATATGAACATATCCATTCAGATTTTGTCACAATTTAGCTGACAGAAATCATTGCCCAGATTTGTTGTTTGTGTGAGAGATGTGTATTTGTGAGTGTATGTGTATTTTGTGTGTGTGTGTATTTTGTTTTCCTGTGGATGAGGAAGGCATTGTCCATAACAGGTCTCCCAGGGTTGTCCTAGATTTCAGAATTTCTAAGAGGCACTGCATCCATCATAGTTGGTTAACTCATGATGTTGTTAATATATACAGTGTTTCCTTGGTTCTTCTCCCTTCACTCAGCATCAGTTCTTGTAATTTTTTCCATGCTTCTCTAAAGCCTGACCATTTATAGTTTCTTATAGAGCAACGATATTCCATATCTTTCATATAACACTGCATGATCAGTCATTCTCCAATTGATGGACATCCCTTCAATGTCCAAAACTTTGCCACTACAAATGGAGTTGCTATAAATATTTTTAGACATGTGGAACTTTTCCATATTTTTATTTCTGTTGGATAGAAGCCTAGAAATGGTCCAAGGTCAAAGGGTATGATAAGTTTTTATTGTGCTTTACACAAAGTTCCATATTGCTTTCTCCACAATGGTTGACTCAGTTTGCAACTCCACCAATAGGGTATTAATGCCCCAATTTTCCTACAACTTCTCCTACATTGATTATTTTTTCCATTTTCGTCATCTTAGACAATCCTATAGGTGTGAGGTTGTACCTCAGAGTTGTTTTAACTTGCATTTCTCTAATCAATAATGATTTGGAACATTTTTATATGATTATATAATAGTTTCAATTTCTTCTTTTGAAAACTACCTATTCATATCCTTTGACCATTTTTCAACTGAGGAATCACTTGTAAACTTATACATTTGATTCAGTACTTTGTATATTTGGAACCCCTAACTGTGAAAATGTTTTCTACCATTCTTTTCCCTTTCTAATACTCTTGGTTGCATTAGTTTTATTAGTGCAGAGTCTTTTTAATTTAATATAGTCAAAATCATCCATTTGAATTTTCTTGTTTGGTAATAAAATTTCTCTCCTTTTCATGAATCTGACAGAGTATTTCATGATCTGTTAATTGATCTATGATTGTGATTAATTAATCTATGATCAATATTTCTAAATGCTGTAGCCATTTTGATCTTATTTTGGTATAGAGTGTGAGATGTGAATCTATACCTCATTTTTGATATACTATTTTCCAGTTTTCCCAGCAGTTTTGTCAAAAAGAAATTCTCATCACAAAAGATGTCTTTGTGTTTGTCAAGCAATAAAATACTGTAGTCATTTTGTGTGAATCTGACACCTGCTGTCAGCTACATAATTAGATAGGAATTAAGATTCCTTAATTTTTATGTTAGAGAAGACTTTTCAGCTGTACTGCCAATACGCAGGTTATACTAGGTTATACTCCCATTTTACCCAGGTGAGCCTGGTATTTTGAAGCTTTGTGATAATTGTGAAATGAAAATTTATTTCACTCTTTTATTATGGTATCTATATCTTTAGGCCTATGTAGATGGTTCATTTAAAGTTCTTTTTAGGAAAATCTCTGGGAGCATGCTAGCTTCACACCACCATCTTGGATTTGTCCAGGGAAGTTCAATTTGATTTCTTCTTGATGTCTCAAAGTCAGTAACTTCCACTTGCCCTATTATAATTTTTATGAGATTATTTCTTCAGTCAGTTTTGTGCCTCCTTATCCATTTCAGTAATTGTATTTTTTTAAAAAAAAATTTAGGTTTTTGCAAGATAAATGGGGTTAAGTGGCTTGCCCAAGACCACACACCTAGGTAATTAAGTGTCTGAGGCTGGATGTGAACTCAGGTATTCCTGATTCCAGCACCGGTGCTCTATCCACTGTGCTACTTAGCTGCCCTAATTCTACCTTTTTAGTGGATTTTTGTATCTCCTTTTCCATTTGGTCAATTCTGCTTTTTAAACAACTGTTTTCTTTTTCCAGATTGTTGACTTTTTTCTTTATAATTGTCTTTTATCACTCTCTTTTCTCAATTCTCTCATATGATTATTGATCTTCTGTTTGAACTCTTTTTTGAACATGGAAGCGATTCCCATTTTTCTTTGGGTCTTTACCCATAGGTGCTTTGAAATTACTGTTCTCTTCTGAGTTTGTTGCTTGATCTTCCCTGTTACTATAATAACTTTCTATGGTCAGATTATTTTTGTTATTATTTTTGCTCATCTTTTAAAATCTTTTTTCATCCTTTTTAGATTTAAATTCTACTCCTGGGGAGGAAGAGATACTGTTTCAAACTTCTTGTGCAGGTTGTAACAGGTTCTAGATGTATACCTGATGCTTCACTGGTGTAACTTTGACCCATCTTTGTCCAAAGATGAAATCTCATATTAGTGAGGGGTGGGAGATAGTAGGTGCTTCTGCAGACTATGAGAGTCTGGAAGTTTGCAATTAGGTGATTGTCAGGCAAAGTACATGAGGAGCGGTCCCTATACTGGTATCTTTCCTTAAGGTGAGACTGTTGGGACTTCCTGTTATTAGTATCTCTGCCAATTGGTTAGGTATGTGCTAGGTTCAGTTATTTGAACTATAGATTTATTTCGTTCTTTGTGGAAGCTCATGGTGGGTTTTTGCTCTTTCTACTTCACTGGGGCTCATGATCTCCTGTTGGTTTTTTAGGTTGTATTTGCTCCTGACTTTCTGGAACACTTCCTCTCCTGGACTGAGCTCCCCCTTTCCCTGAGTGAAATAGACATGTCTTCTTTATTGACCTAGAAGATTATTTTACCCCTTATTTCTGTTTCTACTGCTCCAAGATTCATTTGGGGTATTTTTTTATGTTTGTTTGTAGGTGAATATGGGAAAATTATGGAAATTTCCTTTTGTCTCTGCTATCTTGGTTCTGGGAGTTGAGAACTATTGTTCTAGTGATAAAAACCATTCTTTCTTACATTGTTTTACACTGTTTATATTGTTAATATGCCTTTCACCATTATAGTGCTTTTAGAGTAGGATTGTTTTGTTGTTATTATTTGCTATTCTTAAAACCTTACTTTCTGACACTAGATTTAGTGTTAAAGACAATGTTCATATGTTTTTTTGAGGGAATATCTGAATCAATTTTTGTCCTGCTTTGTTTCTTCTTGGGAAGTGCCACTATTTTCTCATAGTTTTGAATATTGCATTATTCTTGTATCTCAGGTACAGTAGAGGTTAGCATCATGAAAACTTACGGTTTCTCAAGTAAATGCTTTGATCTAGGGTGAAATTTGAGCTGTTCCTTCCAAGAAAGATCATATGCAAGCTTCTGACCTGGAGTTTATTCTAATCCCTACAACTGTGGATTTGCTTCTGATGAGTGTTCCAGTTGCATGAAGTTGGTTTGAATCCTTCTTGGTCAAATGGCAAACTCATCTTTTATTTGGTTTCTTTTTTTAGGGGGAGGGGTGTTTTCTATACACTTTTTTTTAAATTTAAAAAAAAATTATGTTTTTTTTGGCAAGGCAATAGGGTTAATTACTTTTCTAAGATTAAACATGTAGTTATTTTGTAAATATCTGAGGTCAGATTTGAATTTAGTTCCTCCTGACTCCAGGGCCAGTGCTCCATCCACTGAACCACTAAGGTGCCCCTTGCTATATACTTTTAACAGACATGGTGTTTGAATCTGAGTCTCTACTCTAATTCTGGGTTCATTTGCACATTACTATTGCTCATTTGTACATTTCCCTGGAATCTGGGAGTGCTCCTTCCCATAAAGCACCATGAAGTTTTTATAATGAGGAAAATTAATATGATATGCATCATTTTATCATAATTTCTATTCTGTAATTGATCCAGTTCTCCATCTTATCAAACATCATTTCTAAGTCTAGCTCATAAAGGTAGGTTATCACCAATCTGAACTAGAGATGTGTTTGAAAAATGTGATCATTTCTGACTTCCAAGACATTTGTTAACTGAGGCATTGTTTTTCCTGGGACCCCTATTTTGTTAAATATATCAATTTAAGATGAGTCTCTACCAAAGGGGACAACTAATTAAGGTGATTCTGATTGGATTTATCTTGATTTTCTAGCCAAATTTACTAGGGGTAGCTGAGATTCATAAAAATTCCATGAAAAATTATAAAGAATCATATTCCTTTGTTGTCATAAAGGAGCATGATTAAACTTACCTGAAAACAAATACAGTTCCCCCCAGAAGCAAGATTTCTCAGCAACATGCTGAGAAACAATGTGAAAAAATAATGATGATGAAAGTCTATAAGAAAACTTCTGATATGAAACTAAAGTAATTAAAAGAAAATCATTTACCACAAAACATAGAAAACTAGAAAAAGAAATGACTAATAAATTGAATATATATTTTTATAACTGAGAAACATTATCAAGTAAATAACCTACAAGTACCAAAGAAATGTTAAAAATTAGAGAGAGGAGAAATAGATAAACTGGAAGAAAAAAATAACCTTTTTGCCAAAAAAGATGCCATTTATCAATAAATCACTTTCGATGCAGCTAATCTTTTTCCTGGAGCCCTTGGAAGTTTTCTTATTCTCCTCCGGGGACTAGAGCTCACATTTTATGGCATGTAACAGTTTACAAAGCACTTGTTAAGGTCAATCATATCAGCAATAGATATTACCCCATTTTATTTAGGGCAGACACAGTGGTTCAGTAGTTTTGCTGAGGGGCAGTGTGGCCATAATTTGGAATTGAGTCGGCTGATCCCCCAATTCATCACTGTGATCAACAGCTTACTGGAAACCACAACTTTGGTAATGTGTACAGGAGTTAATCTTACCTTAAAAATCTATAATGAAAATTGGCATTCATTCTAATAGTCCAGCAAAGGTCTGAAGTAACTTTCACATCATCAAAGGCAGGTTCAGTCATGGTCAAAATTCCTCTAATGTTGAATGAAATGTATTGAAAAACTTTAATAAATTTGTAACCTGTGCTCTCTCTATTATGACTGTTAATCAAAACACTCCATTCCCTAAGAAGTGTTGTAAATAAATATAAATTTTACTGCTGGATATAGTGACTTAGCAATTATGGATTTCATTTTATCAGACACATATGATGGATTGAGCAGTTTTCATTTAAAAAAAGATAGTTAAATTTAATAGTGGTTTTTGTTGTGTTCACAATGTGTTAAACCTCTTCATTTGATAGAGCTGGAACCAGTCAAAACCTAGTCATTTCTATAAATTAAATAAACTGAACTCTTAAGATAAAAAAATAAAAAATAGGAGTACAAATTAGTTCTTTCAAAAAAAACCTCATTAAATTTAAAAATCTGTAACATTTCTTATTAAAAGAATTGAGGAAATCAATATAAGAAAATAAAAAAATGAACAGGATGAAATCACAACAAAAGAAGAAAGAAAGAATAATCAAGAACAATTAGGCATAGTTGTATACTATCAAAAGTGAGAACTCAACACAGAGGATATAAGACTTAGAAATTGTGACAGATCAGATAGAAAACTTAACCCAGTTCAAAAAAGGATATAGATCTAGTTATAAAGGGACTACAAAAAGCACAAAATATTTGTCTTCATGGATTCAAAGAAGAATTCTATCAAATTTAAAAAAAAATCTATTGATACCCATGCTACGCAAATTGTTCTCAAACATTGAGAGAACACTGTAACCAATTATTTAATTTATTTATTTATTTATTCAAGGTAAAGAGCTAGACTAGGCAAAGTAAGACAATTGAAGATGTCTGGGAAGATGGAAGAGGAAATGTCCCAGGTCTCCAGATGTACTCCAAAAAGAGACAGAATATCATCATGGAATAAATGAAGAGAGGAAAAATAAAGGGCTAAAACAATTTTTCTCTTAGAAAACTTGAGATGACCTCAGGAAAGATAGGACCTGATGGGCAAAGATTTGGCTTGAGTGGAATATAGACAATGTGAGATCAACTTTGCTGAATCAAGAAAAGGCAGAACTCCATGGCAGTGCTTTCAAGAAGCAGACACAGGAATTCTTATCTCAATAATTTCTACCTTTCAAATTTTCATTATTCTCTTTCGGTCTCCACTACCACCCTTGATACTAATGGATACCAGGATTGTAGGGCTGACTAGACCTGTTCACAGCTATGTCTGTGGATGGGGAGAATGAGGACACATCTGATGAGTGTAAGATTATAGGAAATCAGAACATTGGGGGCAGCATGGGTAAGAAACCTAACTGGCTAAAGGAAGGTGAGGAGACACTGAAGTTAGGCTCCAGGCAGAATCCACAAAATAGGAGTAAGGAGGACCTGAGATCTTGGACATCTGTACTCACAACCTGCAATTAAAATTTGATTAAAATAATAAGCTGCTGACCTTATCAATAAAATAATTAACAGAAATCATATTGTTGATGTTTCTTGAGTTCGCTTGTGATGAATCATGTTTCAGACCAGGAATGCCGGTGTGGAAAGAAGATAGAGATTTATTAAAAGAAGTTGCAGCACATAAGAAAGTGATAGTAGGGGCAGCTAGGTGACAGTGGATAGAGTTCCGAGCCTGGAGTCAGGAGTACCTGAGTTCAAATCTAGCCTCAGATACATAATAATTACCTAGCAGTGTGACCTTGGACAAGTCACTTTACCCCATTGCCTTAAAAAGACTTCAGAAAATGATAGGAGATTTCTGGCCAAGATGGAAAAGAGAAGACAGACACATTTTTAAGGTCTGCTCTTCTTTCTAGATCTATGATATGAAACAACCCTCTTAACAGAAATCCGATCAACAAAAACCAGAAAGAAAAGCCAGGAGAAAGAACATCTACTTCAGGATTTGTTTTCTGCTGTCATACGTGAGTCCGGACACAGAGGGCAGATGAGATGCAGGATAGCTTGGTTAGCAGTGAGGTTGGAGCCTGGGAGCCTGAGGGCCTGAGAATCGGAACTGCTTAATCAGTGGCAGGGCTAGAAAAGGGGGCTTGGCTCATCTAGGGAGCAGAGGCATTGGTGTTGGCACTGACTGCCTGGAGCTTGCTGACACAGCTGGGGAGAGAGTTCCAGGGCAGGAGATCTGTGAGCACCATCCCTGGGCTCCTCTGGTCTGAGGAACTCCTGATTCCATGCCTCCATTACAGCTGAGGCCTCTTCCCAGAACAGGCACAATTGCAGACCTTCTGCCCCAGGCACAGGTATGTGAGCAGGAGAAGCAACTCAGCTGACAATACTGAAAGGGATAACCCACCATTGACTGAAGACAAAAGTATTTAACAGCTTCAATCACTGCCTCCAGGCCAAGGGAGAAGGCCTAAATCAAGATCACAGACACTAAAGAGAAAGCAACCAGCACCCCCTACTGGCCAGCTGGAGAAATTACACTCAGTGAGCAAAGCCTCTAGGGATCCCAACACCAAACCTCTGTGAACCAGTCCCATCCCAAATCAAGGTCTTACTTAGCAAATTGAGGAAAGGCCAGTGGAAAGGTGGATCCATAGAAAAATTCTTGGAAGGAAAGGATCCTAACTCAGAGAGACCTAGAACCTCTGAGGAGAATAGGATCTGGTCTCCAGCACAGAAAGACTTCCTTGAAGAAAGAAGGAAGGAGTTTAAAAATCAATTGGAAAATTTGGGAGAGTCAATTAACACAAGAAAAGAAATCATTGGAAAAAACAATTGGATGAAAACAAGAAGAGAATAATTCTCTCAGATCCTCAATTGGACAAATACAAAAAGAAAATAATTCTCTCAGATCCTCAAATGGTCAAAAGGAAAGCTCTTTCAAAATTAGAATTGACCAATTGGAAAAAGAGTTGCAAAAAGGTAAATGAAGAAAACTCCTCTCTAAAAAAAAAATCTGGGACACAAATACATTGTTGGTGTAACTGGGAATTCTTCTAACCTTTCTGGAGAGCAGTTTGGAATTGCGCCAAAAGGGCAACAAAAATGTGAATACCCTTTGATCCAACAATACCACTACTGTGTCTATACTCTGAAAAGACTGTGAAAAAAGATGAAAACATTACAAAAATATTCATAGCAGCCCTGTTTGTAGTGGCAAAGAATTGGAAATTAAGTAAATGTTCTTCAATTGGGGAATGGTTTAACAAACTGTTGTATATGTATGTCATGGAACACTATTATTCTATTAGAAACCAGGAAGGATGGGAATTTAGGGAAGCCTGAAAGGATTTGCATGAACTGATGCTGAGTGAGATGAGTAGAACCAGAAGAACACACCCTAACAGCAACATGGGGGTGATGATCAAACTTAATGGACCTGCTCATTTTATCAGTGCAACAATCTGGATCCAGAGAAAGAATTGTGGAGTTTAAACAAAGATCAAAGATTATTATTATCCTTCAGTTTAGGGAAAAACATTACCTTATCATGCAATTTTGATATATCTTATACTTTATTTTTCTTCCTTAAGGATATGATTTCTCTCTCATCACATTCAAATTAAATCACTGTGTATGTGGAAACAATGTAAAGATTAACAGACTGCCTTCTGTGAGGGGTGGGGGGAGGGAAGCAAGAATAGGGGAAAAATTGTAAAACTCAAAATGAATAAAATATTTCTTTAAAAAAAAGAAAGTGATAGGAAAGTTAAGAAGAATTTAAAGAAAAAGACAACCTGGATTGCTGAGCAGGCTACCCACGGGTCCACATGAGTCTGGAGAGACCAAGAGACCAAGTCCCTTCCTCAGATCTCCTTAAATTCTCCCTCAGAGTCCATGGGAGGGGTGGTGACCTAGGAGAGACCCAAGTCCAGCATTGGAGATTTTGCCTTTTGGGGAGAGGTCTCTGGTTGGTCTTGGAGGTGTTTCCAGCACTTCCTGGCTGCCCCATCAAAAGAGAATGCAATCCAAACCAGGTTGAAGGTCAGGTCCTCAGGCCATGGCCTAAACAATAAAAAGAGAAGGAAGATTCCCTTAACAATGCAAACAAGAGATTTGCAAAATTTGTCTGCTATTGAACTTAACATGCCCACAGTTCTCAGCATTAATATGATTATCTCAATAGATGCTGGAAAAGTATTTGAAAAAATGCAGCAGTTCCTATTAAAAACACTAGAGATCATATAATTAAATGTAATTTTCATTAAAACTACAATCAATATCTATCTAAAGTCATCAATAAACATTATATTTAACGTGGATAAACTTGAAGCATTCTCAATGAGATTAAAGATAAAACAAGGATGCTCAATGTCACCACTATTATTCAACATTGTATTAGAAATATTCTCTTTAACATTGAGTAAAGAAAAAGAAAGTGATGGAATAAAATAAGCAATAAGAAAACAAAACTGTCACTCTTGGCAGATGATATGTTGGTGTAGTCAGAGAACCCTAGAAAAATCAACAAAAAAGTTACTTGACAAGATGGTGGGTGAAGCTAGGAACTCTTTTTGAAACAACTTTTCATGAAGTCTCTAAATAGACCCTAAAGCACAGAACCTAGAAAAACCAGAAATAAGTTCTCAACTCAAGATATCTTGGAGGAACTTCAGAAAAGGTCAGTCTCAACAGAGTAAAAGGAGAGTTTATCCAAGCATTGGTGAAAGAGTTGGGAAGTCAGTGGGAGACTTTCACCCACAGTCCAACTCAGGTCCTGGCACAGAAAGCCAGCAGAAACAACAAGCCAGCAATGAGAGTTTCAATCAAAACTCAGAAGTAAAGTTCCAACCCAGGAATGCTAGTGTAACAGGAGAGACTGGGTTGGGAAACCTTAACAAAGGGAAAATATGGAATAGTTGAAAAATCATAGACAATGTGAAAGACCCCTTCCTATCCCAGCAAAAGAAGTTTGGGACTCGACCTCCCTACCCCAAGAGCAGAATTCAACTATCAAAATGAACAAAAAAATAAAACTATAACCATGTATAATATTAATCTGAGAAGGACAATAAAAACACCATCTCAGAGAGGAAAACAATGACAAAATGTCTGAATGTGAAATCTCAAAGGAGTTTATGAATTGCTCTCAAATCCCAAAAGACTTTTTGAATGAGTTCTAAAAGGATTTTAAAAATACATAGAAGAAAGGAAGAAGAAAAATGGAGGAAATAAAAGAGTCATGCAGGAGAATTATGAAAAACTGTCTGAAGAAAGCATTCCATTTAAAAGTAAAATTGATCAAAAAGGAAAAATAAATCAATTCCTGACCTAAAGGGAAAGGAAAACCCTTTCTTTAAAAGTAAAAATTGGGCAGTTAGGTGGCAGTGCAGTGGATAGAGCACCAGACCTGGAGTCAGGAGGACCTGAGTTCAAATCTATCCTCAGACACTTAATAATTGCCTGCCTGTGTGACCTTGGGCAAGTCCCTTAACCCACTGCAATAAATTGAAAAAAAATTACAAAGATGTCTTAAAAATAAAACCTATCAACAGGAAAAGAGGTGCAATAAACAAAAAAGTAAAATTGAACAATTCGAAAAAAGAAAACAGGTCATTTAACTGTAAAATTAACCAGCTCTAAAAGGAAAACACAAAAATGAACTGACAAAAGTAAAATCCTTAACATTAGATTTGGTCAAGAAACTAATGGTTCTATAAGAAATGAAAATCCCATGAAGCAAGTGCAAAGTCTAAATATATAGAAGAAAATAGGAAAAAAAACTGAAATTAGAAGCAGGAAAGATAATTTATGCATTATTGCTTTACCTGAAAGCAACAATCAGAAAAAGACCTAAAGTAACTAATTTATAAACATGTTTATCAAAATACATACATACAAGGCTAACCTGACTGTTTGCTAATAAGGGGAGGGTGGTGGGAAGGGAGGATGGATGGAAATTTTGTAACTTTAAAATCTGCATTTACATATGGATGAAAATAAATAAATAGATTAAAATAAAAATGAAACTAAAAGATGTCAGGAAATTTATAACAAAAAATCATCCTAATATCTTAGAACAAAATGACAAAATTATTCTTAAAAGAATTCATTGATTACCACCTCCACCCCCAAAAACAGATCCCAGAATGAAACAGAGAATCATCTGCCCTGTAAATTTCAGCATAGTTTTTCAGAAGAAAAGATGGATTTTTTTTCAGTGATTTATGAAATCATCAAATTCGGGTGTCAAGGGATCTATTAAAAGGTGAACAGAAAGGGAAAAAAATGTTATCCAAATTATACTATCTACATCCTTATATGGGAAGACAATTCTGGTAACTCTTGAGAATGGTATTTCTCATAGGATAGTTAAAAGAAACACATTTATTTAGATAATGGAGATACAATTTGACTATAAATGTGATGTTTTAACTGATACTTCAGCTTAAAAGGTTTATATTTCTTTTTTATTGTTTGTTTTTGCAAGAAAATGGAGTTAAGTGCATTGTCCAAGGTTACACAGCTAGGTAATTATTGTGTCTGAAGTCATATTTGAATTTCACATTCCGACTTCAGGGTCAGAACTTGATTCACTGTGTCATCTAGCTACTTCATGAGGGTTGTATTTCTATTGGGACAGTTGGAGGAAGACTACCTAGAGGTTGAGGGCATGTATGGATCATGAAGTAATTTTGCTTTAATGTTGCCTAAAGCTCTTGAGAATTGTATTTCTATAGGAATAGTTGGAGGGAGTGTACTTGGGGAGAGGTTATGGTTATTAAATAATGATGAGGGAACAATGTCTATAAAGCAATCATTCATTTGTATCTAATCTATTTCATTTATCCACTTCCCATACATCAAAATGTTGATGATCTATATGGGATTTTTTATATAGTTACTTTGCTAAAATTGTTAATTGATCTAAGTAACTTTGTAGTTAATTTTCTAGAGTCCTTTAAGCATATCAACATATCATCTACATTCAGAGTGATGGTTTTTTTTGTCATTGCCCTTTATAACTTCTTTAAGTTCTTTTTTTCTTATTGCCAAAGTTAGCATTTTTAATACAGTATTGAATAAGTAGTATTGATAATGAGCATTTAAAGAATGAAGCATAATTTAAGGAAAACTTCATTTTCTATGTTTTTAATAAGAATGTTTTTTGATCAAAGATTATTTTAACATCTATTGAGATAATCATAGGAATTCTGTTAATTTTGTTATTGATATGGTCCATCATCCTATTATTTTCCTAATATTGAACCAACCTTGCATACTAATTCTTACCTGAGTATGGTGTTTTATTCTAGTAATAGCTGCTTTTTTTTAAGGTTTTTGCCAGGGAGATGGTGTTAAGTAGCTTGCTCAAGGCCACACAGGTAGGCAATTATTAAGTGTCTGAGACAGGATGTGAACTCAGGTACTCCTGACTCCAAGGCCAGTGCTTTATCCACTACACCACCTAGCTGCCCCTAGTAATAACTTCTTGAGATATCTTTGTTAAAATTCTATATAAATTTTTTTGTCTCAATATCCATTAGGGAGATTGACTTGTAATTTTTTATCTTTTTCGCTCTCCTGGTTAGGTATCAACCATATTAGTATCACAAAAGTAATCCTTCGCCTATTTTTCAATATGGAATTGGAATTAATTGTTCTTTAAATGTTCCATAGAATTCACTTGTAAATTGATTTGATGCTGGAAATTTTTTCCTTAGGGAATTTATTGATGACTTCATCAATTTCTTTTCCTGAAATCGAGTTGGGTTATTTAAATATTCTATTCCTTCCTCTGTTAATCTGAGAAGGTTATATAATCCATCTATTTTACTCATATTATTAGATTTGATGACATACAGTTGCGGAAAATATCTCTAATTTATTACTTAGATTTGCTCTTCATTGGTGCTGAGTTCACCCTTTTCATTTTTTTGAAACTTGTAATTTGGTTTTCTTCTTCCTTTTTAAAAATCAGATTAACCACTTTATTGTTTGTTCATAAAACCAACTCAAAAGTTTTTTTTATTTTCAATTTTATTAATTCATCCTTTCATTTTCAGTATTTCTAATTAGATATTTACATTCTGGATTTTTAATTTTTTATTTTTCCTTCTTTTTTTAGTTACATGACGAATTTATTGATCTCCTCTTTGTCTGTTATATTTATGTAAGTATTCAGAGAGATCAAATTTCCCTTATAAGTTGATAGGCTGCATCCCACAAGTTTTGGTATGATGTCTCATTTTTGTCATTTGCTTAGATGAAATTGTTGATTGGGGGGGGGGGTAGCTTGGTGGTGCACTGGCCCTGGAGCCAGGAGAACTTGAGATCAAATTTGAACTCCTGGGGGCGGCTAGGTGGCGCAGTGGATGAAGAAATTATCTTCTTAAGAGGTACCATGAGCAATGAGAACTATTTTTTCACATCAACTGAAGGTTAATATGGTCTGCTTCAATCCTTTATCCTCCAGAATATCATATTACAGATCTGATCCTTTAATCTTGAATCTGATAAGTCCTATGCAACCCTGACTGTGATCTTGTTATTTCCAGATGCTTCTGGAGGAGAAAGTGAGGCTGATGACTTAGTACAGCACTCCCTCACTAAAAATCCAATTCATGTGTTTGCCATGGCATCACCTCACTATTGTAATGGTCTTCTTTGAGATCAAAGGACAAACATCATCATCATCACATGTATACATCACAAACAAAACCCTCCAAGAAAGGGAGTAAAGGATAACTCACTTGCAAAAGCTCTAGAAAGTATAAAATGTATGGGAATTTGTGTGGCAAAACAAACTATAATCTAAAAACACCAAAATTATAAAATATTTTCATGTTAGCATCTTTAAAAACCTAAATCATAAGAAACTTTTTAAAAAAGCAAAATCAGATTTTATCATTAGAGAAATTAATTATTCATGGGTAACCAGAAAAAAAGACTACTTTACCTAAACTAATTTTTATATTCATAGACATTCCCTTAAAAGACCAAAAATGTATTTACTGAATTAGACAAAATAATAACAAAATTCATTTGAAACAAAGAAAAAAATCAAGAATATCAAAGCAAGTAATACAGATATAAAGAAAGGCAGCTTAGTATTACCAGGTTTGAAGCCAAAAAGCAGTATTATTTATATGTCTGGTACTAGCATCAAACAGAAAATTGGATCAGTGGAGTTGAATAAACACACAATTTTGGGAGGCAAATCAATATTTGGCAAGGATAAAGGCTTAAGATTTGAGATAAGAATTCATTATTTGAGAATTTCGGAAAACTGAAAAGAGGTAGGGCAGAAATTGTTCACAGATTAATTTCCTACCCCATTTATCTAGTTAAAATTAAAATGGATACATGATCTACATATAAAGAGATATAAGAAGGTTAGAAGAACCTGAAACTTATTATCAGACTTATGGATAGGCAACAATTTATGAGTAAACAAGAGATAGAGATGTGAAATGGATTATTTCAATTGCATTAAATGAAAAGAAATTGTAAAAAATGTCAAATATAACCAAGATCAGAAGGAAGGCAGAAAATCTGGGGGAATACATTTTTCTCAGATAAGGGTCTCATATCACAAATATATTTTTATATATATATATATACATATATATATATATATATATATATATGGTTATGAAGAAATTTTCAGATCTAAAAGAATACAAGTGATTCTCCAATTGATAAATGGTCAAAGAAGTTGAACAGAAGATTTCCAGTGAAGGCATCAAAACCATTTATAGTCATATGGAAAAAGTCTCTAAATCATTATTAATTGGAGAAATGAGAAAACAATCTTGAGATATAATTTTCCACCTACCAGAGCGGTTAAAATGATTGAATGTGAAAGTAACAAATAGTGGATATGAATTCACTGGTGATGCAATTGTGAACTGATTCAAATTCTCTAGAGAGAGATCTGAAATTATCCCCAAAGTGTTATTAAATCCAAATACCCTTTGCCCCAGTAATATCACTATGGGGTTAAAGCTAGTTATATTAAAAGGAGGAAAACTTTATTTTTTTGTAATATCTTTATGGCAGCTGTCTTTGTGTGATGGTAAAGAATTGGAAATTGAGGAAATGTCCATCAAGCAGAGAATGGATGAACAAGGTGTGTTATATGCTTATGATGGCATACCACAATGCTATAAAAATTGATCAGTTAAATGATCTAAAAAAACATAAATAGACTTGTGTGAAAAAAATGTAGTGAAATGAGAACCAGTAGAACTTCGTATACGTTAATAGTAATAACGCTGTAAGAACAACTTTGAGTAAATGATTTTGATGATTGTAAATACCCATATTAGCCATAAAGGAGGAAAGATCCAATTTGCATCCAGATAGAGAACCAATAAACAGATGTACGTATGGAATGATTTTGCATATACATATATATATGAAACAAGAAAAAAGAAATTTCCAATATAATTTCATAATATATTTAAAATAAAGCTTTGTGTACATAATAGATTTGCAGTTTCATGTGGAACTGTCTTTTTAAAAATCATTCTATGTAATTTGAATACTTATTCCATAAATTTAAAATAAATGAAATTAAATATTTAGAATTTTAAGATGCATGTTTTTGGGATAGGGGCTTTGTGAAGTATGCATATTGACCAAATTCTGGACACTAATAATCCTGAGGTATTTCAGAACTGAGGACAAAGAAACTGAGACAGCTTTTTGTCCGGTCCTACACAGAGAGAATCAAAGAGATTGAGAAACCTTATGCATGATCTCAAGAAATAGCAACCAATGAAAGATTATATACATATATTATTACATATATATTATACATATAAGATTCTATGAATATTCAGCTTCCAAAATGATCTTCAGTAAGCAAAAATTTCCTTATCTCTCGTTATTTGTAGCTCTTAGAGGAATGACCATCATCACAAGCATGAAAAGAATGGGAAGGCCCCTGGGAAAGAGCTTGCTCAGCAAAGATGGAAAGACAAAAGGAAGCACTTTATCTTTCTCTGCAGGGACTGGACTCCTGGGGCACAGTAGCTGAGCAGCATATGCTGTCTGATCCTTCTGGCTTCCTTGTAAGAGGAAGTTTATGATTGGACTCATGCTCCATTTTCTGCATTGTGTTTCTTGCACAGTAATACATGGCTGAATCTTCAGCTGTGAGTGATTTCAGCTGCAGAGAGAATTGATTCTTAGAAGTGTCTGCCGTGATAGAGATCCTGTTTTGGAAATCGGGGTTGTAGCTTGTACTTCCACTCCAATATCCAAGCCACACCAACCCCTTCTCTGGGGTCTGTCGAATCCAGTTCCAGTAGTAACTGCTGGTAACAGAGCCACCAGTGACAGAGCAGAGAAGAGTAAGGGTCTCTGAGGGCTTCACAATTCCTGGGCCTGACTCCTCCAGTTGTAAGTCAGAAAGGACCCCTAGGAACAAGGAGAATAAGGTTAAGTCTGTACATGAAAATAATTTCTCCCATAATCCCATTTTAGAATCTCTTAATCACTCTCTTCCAGTACCTGAGACCAAGCAGAAGAAAACCCAGAGCAATTTCATGATCTTCCAGGTGAAGATTTCTTGTCTAGAAACTTCCATCCAGAGTGAGAAGAAAGACTGGCCCTCCCCAACCCAGGGCTGAGATTTTACTTAGTGCCCTGGGAGGCCTAATTTGCATCTAGAGGGCACTGGGGTTTATAAAATGAGTGTGAGTTGAAAACCAGGCTGATTCATCCGATAGAGATAGAACCTTGATGTACCCCCAGATGGAGCATTTAAGTGACTCAGGGATAGAGTGCCAGTCTTCTAGTAAGGAAACCTATTTTTCCTGAATTAAAATCTTACCTTGGGGGTGGCTAGGTTGCTCAGTGGATAGAGCACCAGCCTTGGAATCAGGAGACCCTCAGTTCAAATCCTTTCTCAGACACTTAATAATTATCTAGCTGTGTGGCCTTGGGAAAGCCACTTAACCCCATTTGCCTTGCAAAAAAAAAAAAAAAACACAAAAAACTGACCTTAGCTACTTTCTAGCTCAGTCCATGTCACTTAACTTTGTTTGTTTTATTTTTAATACAAGTGGCAGAATGACATGGCAAACCACTTATCCTTTTAAGAAAACCCCAGATGGGGGTCAGAAAGAGTCAAACGCAATTGAAAAATGACTCAACAATATAACATCCGTAAAAATGCAATCACCTGTTCACCAATACTAAGTTTCTATTACCCATAAATTTTTCTCTAATACTTTTCTAATTTGCCTAATCAAATTTTTTTAAAAGGCCAGGGTTTTTCCAATAAAAAGAAAAATTAAAATACTTTTCAATAGTATCCCTCTTTGTTCTTGCCCTGCTTCAGTTCTTTCAATCATGCCATACTCTTCATGAATAGTACACTATGATTCCATCCCTAATGGACACTACATAGTAACCTATGTAGTAGAATTTAAGATTCTGGGCCCTGAGCTCTCAGATACAGTCACTCACTTTTTGCCAGGTATCATTTTAATAGGCATCTGGTTGTTCCTATTCTGTATCTTTTGCTCAGTTAAAATTTGACTTGTTCAGTGTATGGTATTTGCAAAGTTTTAAAACTAAACCTTGAATCCTGGAAGTTGCAAGTGGAAAATCTTAGAGTATGACCACAACTGGAAGTATATTTTGTTCTTCCAATTCTGGAACTAGCCCTAGTCTCCTGGGGAAGGCTTGTGATTAAATTTTCACCTGTATTTTGGAGGAAATACAACTGATTGGTGTGATTATTGTGAGTCAGACCAGCCTTCTTCTGGTGCTCTCCTTGGAGACTCTCTTGTCACAAGAATCTGGGACTTCTTTCTGCTGTAAGTTCTCTCTGATATCCTCCCCTGCAGCTAGACTGTTGCTGGGTTGTGGCTGGCTATATAAGCTTAATTAATCCCCTCCTATAGAACGATTTCTCTGTGGATGTGAGTTGAGGGACGGGGGAAGTAAAAAGGGCAACCAAAAAGAAAGCAGAGTGACACAGAAGCCCATCTTCCTATTATATATCAATAGTACCTGACTGAATTTCATCACAAAGGAATCATAGTTTCATCACAGAGTAGCTTCCTATTTCAACTAATTATTTTTGTTAACTAGGTACTATGGCCAATAATTGCTTCACAGTATATGGAAGAAGATTTTAGGAGAGTGGAATGGGTTTGTGTGGAGCAATAACTCTTAAAATAAACAAAATTTCTTGAAAGTAAAGGAGTTAAATGTAGGCTTGAAGGCAATAGTACTTGACTAAATCCTTGATTTTACAAAAGAGGAAACTGTAATGTCAGAGAGTTAATGTCATTTGTCCAAGATCACAAACTTTTTGTGTAATTCTTTTGGATTTTGAGGATAAATTTCAATAGATTCAGCGTATGAGTCTATAATGTCAGGGTCAAATTAACAAGCACTTATCAATCCATAGTTATAAGACAGGACTTGGGTACAAAAATATAATGAATGAAGGAATCCTTATTTACTGAGAAGGGGGGTGCATACAGAATGCAAAATAGTTGAAAGAAAGTTATATTGGGGGGAAAGGTTCAGCAAAGGAATCATGCGGAACGTGGTCTCAGACATGGATTTTTAGAGAAAAGAGATTTTATGCAACAGAAGTGAAGATGAAGGGATGACCTGGAAAAAGCTCAGGGACAAGAGATATCATATGTAATGCCTAAAGGGGATAAAATGAGACTAATAGAATGAGCTCAGAATCTTATGTTCCAATAGCTAAACAGAGAAATTTATGTTTTATTTTAGAAGTATTTAGGAAGCTACTGGAATTTATGTAGTCAAATCTAGACTTAAATAAAATCACTTTGCATGGACTGAAGATGAAAGGGACTTGAAGCAGAGGGACTAAATAAAAGGTCATTAAATTAATTTCTTATTTAAGTAAGAGACAATGAGGGGGTATGCTAATAAAGGGGAAAGTTGAAACAGGTTGTGAATATCTGGGTAGATGTTTGAATGTTTTGACAAGAGTGGGAGACAGAGAGTGAGAGGGCGAGAGAAAGAGAGAGAGAGAGAGAGAGAGAGAGAGTAGAGAGAGAGAGAGAGACAGAGAGAGAGTAGAGAGAGAGAGAGAGACAGAGAGAGAGAGCAGAGAGAGAGAGAGAGAGAGAGAGAGAGAGAGAGAGAGAGAGAGAGAGAGAGAGAATGAGAAGGGGTGGGGAATAGAGAATAATGCTGGTTAAAAACCTGAAATGCTGAATGGTGGTGACCTTTAATATATAACCCATCCTTCCAGTCAGTTCTGGTACATATTGCCTGAGACTTTTGAAATTGGTGGAAAGAAAGCTAATGAGACAATCAGTATCAACTTAGTGTGAAATCTTTAAAAACATTTCTTTTTTGAGAACCCCTATGTGTAAAGCTCTAGCTCTGGGGTAATTTTTTCTGCCTTTAGGCAACTGTCCAGCTTGGGGCAAAATTTCGTCGTACTGTCCTAGAAAAAGGGAAAGAAATCTAGGTCCAAAATCCACAAGTGAAACATATTGCATGAGTCAGTATTACTGGAGAAGTGAATTCCTTGACTTGTAAAGAAATAATAATGCATGTACAATTAACTTATGAAATTATTGGAATAAAATTTAATTGAAACAAGGATTACTACAATGTAGGGAATACCATTAAGGAAAATATTTCTCTAAATCCAGATTAGTACATTTTCTTCAACTCATTTGATAATTTACATTAACAATTTACATACACAGTTGTTACATGGCTAAAATGAGATCACATTGACAAAACACTTTGAAAATCTTAAAGCACTAGCTGAACCAAGTGAAAATCTATTTTACAGATATGATCCCCAGAATGCATGTATATACTAAGGTTCAATTGACCTGAAGATGAGGCATTGTCTCCTCTCTGGCTGCTTGTTCACTCTGACTGTTTCCTGGCTTTTGTCCTGCATTTCTCTTTCTTTTCTAGATAACATAGACAAAACTCATTTCACTTTAGGTCAATGGTGTCAGACTAAAATACAAATAGGTCCTTGGGGATTATACAGGGACTCAGAAAACCACAAATTGCTA